>NC_049211.1:6712813-6718400 GCF_013347855.1 Anguilla anguilla | reverse complement strand
TGAGACGCACACAGACAGTACTAAGACTGAGACATACACAGACAGAACTAAGACTGAGACGATACACAGAGAGCAGTAAGACTGAGACATACACAGACAGAACTAAGACTGAGACAGTACAGACAGAACTAAGACTGAGACAGTACAGACAGAACTAAGACTGAGACGTACACAGACAGAACTAAGTAGGGACGATACACAGAGAGCAGTAAGACTGAGACATACACAGAGAGCAGTAAGACTGAGACATACACAGACAGAACTAAGACTGAGACATACACAGACAGAACTAAGACTGAGGCATACACAGAGAGCAGTAAGACTGAGGCATACACAGAGAGCAGTAAGACTGAGACATTACATTACATTACATTACATTCATTTGGCAGACGCTTTTATCCAAAGCGACGTACAAAAAGTGCATTTTCATGATCGTAGACAACTGCTGAACACGGGTTCAGTAAGGTACAATTACTTATGTTGTACAGCTATTTCTAGCCGAGAACAATGAACACTATCCTGGTCTAACATCTGCAAAGCCAACTAGGCAGAAGAATAAGCTACAGTATTAGGACAAATACAATTTACCAAGAAGTGCATACCAAGAAGACATACAGAGAGAGCAGTAAGACTGAGCCGTACACAGACAGAACTAAGACTGAGACGGTACAGACAGAACTAAGACTGAGACATACACAGACAGAACTAAGACTGAGGCGTACACAGACAGCAGTAAGACTGAGACACATACAGACAGAACTAAGACCGAGACGGTACAGACAGAACTAAGCCTGAGACATACACAGACAGAACTAAGCCTGAGACATACACAGACAGAACTAAGACTGAGACACACACAGACAGAACTAAGACTGAGACATACACAGACAGAACTAAGACTGAGACATACACAGACAGAACTAAGACTGAGACGTACACAGACAGAACTAAGACTGAAACAATACACAGACAGAACTAAGACTGAGACATACACAGACAGCTGTAAGACTGAGACATACACAGACAGCGGTAAGACTGAGACATACACAGACAGAGGTAAGACTGAGACATACACAGACAGCGGTAAGACTGAGACATACACAGACAGCGGTAAGACTGAGACACACACAGACAGCGGTAAGACCGAGACGCGGGTCTCTGCTCGTGAGTTAAGCTCCATGCGCTGAGCACCAGCTCTGTAGTAGAGGACCCTGCCAGAGCATCACTGCATGCTGGCAAACAGCCGAAAAGATGCCAGCACTCCGCTTACAGAACACCCAGTACTGAATACAACACACACACACACACACACACACACACACAACCACACAGATTGCAGAGCCCCCAGTACTGAATACAACACACACACACACACACACACAACCACACAGCTTACAGAACACGCAGTACTGAATACAACACACACACACACACACACAACCACACAGCTTACAGAGCCCCCAGTACTGAATACAACACACACACACACACACACACACACAAGCGCGCGCACACACACACATACACAACCACACAGCTTACAGAGCCCCCAGTAATGAAAACAACACACACACACGAGTACATAAGGACACACACACATACACACATACACACACATGCGCACTCACACACACACACACACACACACACTTCCTGGCAGTTTTGTTGTCAGTGCTCGCTTCTTTGTTCGTGACTGAAGTTCAGACGCAGTGGCGGCGTTGGCGGTATGGCGGTATTTGGGGCTGTTGGAGAGGGCTGGGACTGAGGCTAACAACCCTGCTCACCGCGTTCTCCACAGAGAGGACCCCTCCGCAGAGAGGACCCCTCCACAGACAGGTCCCCTCCGCAGAGAAGACCACTCCGCAGAGAGGACCCCTCCGCAGACAGGACTCCTCCACAGACAGGACTCCTCCACAGACAGGACCCCTCCGCAGACAAGACCCCTCCGCAGAGAGGACCCCTCCGCAGACAGGACCCCTCCACAGACAGGACCCCTCCGCAGACAGGACCCCTCCACAGACAGGACCCCTCCGCAGAGAGGACCCCTCCACAGACAGGACTCCTCCACAGACAGGACCCCTCCGCAGACAAGACCCCTCCGCAGAGAGGACCCCTCCACAGACAGGACCCCTCCACAGACAGGACCCCTCCGGAGACAGGACCCCTCCACAGACAGGACTCCTCCACAGAGAGGACCCCTCCACAGACAGGACTCATCCACAGAGAGGACCCCTCCACAGACAGGACCCCTCCACAGAGAGGACCCCTCCACAGACAGGACCCCTCCGCAGAGAGGACCCCTCCACAGACAGGACCCCTCCGCAGAGAGGACCCCTCCACAGACAGGACCCCTCCGCAGAGAGGACCCCTCCACAGACAGGACTCCTCCACAGAGAGGACCCCTCCAATGACAGGACTCCTCCACAGAGAGGACCCCTCCACAAAGAGGACTCCTCCACAGAGAGGACCCCTCCACAGACAGGACTCCTCCACAGAGAGGACCCCTCCAATGACAGGACTCCTCCACAGAGAGGACCCCTCCGCAGACAGGACTCCTCCACAGAGAGGACCCCTCCGCAGACAGGACCCCTCCGCAGGGAGGACCCCTCCGCAGAGAGGACCCCTCCAATCCCATTCTAAAGAGGGCCCCCGTAAATGGGAGCTACGTCATCGCTAACTCCTACTGAGGAGGAGCACTCCCAATCACCTCCCCACAGAGAGCTTCTCTCTCCGCATGCCAACGTCTCCTCCTCCTCCACCCGGCCTTGCCCTTTCCTGCCATCCCATCACCCCGCTGTCCTGCCACCCCCCCATCCCCCCACCCCCCCCATCCCGCCAGGCTTATCCCTGAGCCAGCCCAAGCCCTGGGGTCTGTCAGCAGGGCAGCAGCCCATGAATCAAGCCCTCGATCAATAATCATTTAATCAATCCCCAGATACACAAACACGCCAGGCCCTGAAGTGCCTGCCGTTATCTCTTCCAATGGCGACTTATCGCCAAAGCAGCAGCGGCTGCTCCCCCCCCCCACCCCCCCCGGCTCCCCTGTCCCCCCCTGCTCCCCATCGCTCTCTGACGCCTGTCAGCCTGTCGGTTAAAGGACCCCAGGAACGCAGCAGACACACCTCTATCCAACGGGGACAGGGGACTACGGACCCCCCTCTTCCCCCCCTCCGTCCTCTGCAGTCGAGTTCACTGCCCAGTTTTCGGGAGACTGCATTTAAACCCCCCCCACCCCCCTTACCAGAACCCCACAGCTGGGCCCAATAACACCAGCAGCCCGTCCCGCCCCGGCCTGGCCCACCAGCACCGCCGGGCCCCGGGGCCCCTGGGTAATTTACCACGCGTTTATCGCCGCCTGAACGCGGGCCCCAGTATTAAAGAGAGCCCTCGGACGTGACCCGGGCCTCGCCGCAGTCGACCCGAACTGATTTATAACGCAATAACAGTCGCGGGGACCGCACCGAGGCCGAACACAGGAGCCCCTCGGGGGGGGCGGGGGGGGGGACGAGCGCTCAACTCGGCCCTGTCTGGTGTTTGGGACACGAGGCGCTTTTAGAAAAAAAAACCCCCAAAAAAGTTCAGGGCTGGGCCTGGAAGGGAAGTGATTACCCGCTACACAGTTTAATCAAAGCAGCGGTGCATTACTGGGGCGGCTTTATTAGACTTTTTTTAATAAAAGCGGTCGGTTCCATAGCAACCCCCACATCCCGTGAGCGTATTTGAGCGTGCGGGGGCATCGAACGCAGTCAGCCTCATCACATCCATTCTTCATAGAGATTCTCCCTTCCTCGCATTTTTCACCCAGCTGTTCCTGGCTGAGGCGGCACGGTGGTGCAGCGGGTAGCACTGTCGCCTCACAGCACGAAGGTCGCGGGTTCGAATCTCGGCTTGGGGACTTTTCTGTGTGGAGTTTGTATGTTCTGCCCGTGTCCGCGTGGGTTTCCTCCGGGTACACAGTCCAAACTCATGCAGGTAGGCCGATTGGAGACCCTAAATTGCCCATAGGTATGAGTGTGTGAGTGAATGGTGTGTGTGCCCTGCGATAGATTGGCGGCCTGTCCAGGGTGTATTCCTTCCTCTCGCCCAATGCGCGCTGGGATAGGCTCCAGCACCCCCCGCGACCCTGCTCAGGATAATCGGGTATAGATAATGGATGGATGGATGTTCCCGGTTGTACTGACATCACACTCAGCTTCTGGCTCAGCAGTTGTCCTTACAGGGTGGATCCTGCTCAGATTACATTAAAAATAATATCTCGATTTGTACTGCTGGATATACATCATTATTTATATCGTATATCATTGCAGCGATGCAGGTAAAGCAGTTCGCTAATGGGTACAGCAGCAATACGCTCCACACAGACTTTAAAACAACAACATTCCGGCAAAGATTCCAGCCTGCAAATCGCGAAGGAAGCGCTGCTATAACGAGACAAACTGCACAGACAACAGACAACCGAGAAACGTGTTAAAAAAAGGTCGTGTTCTGCCATTGTCTACTGTGGACTGTAATACCGCGGCTGGTTTACACAAATTACACATAAAATTACAGAAGGAAATAGAAAGAGAGAGCGAGAGAGAGAGAGTGAGAGAGAGAGGTTAGAGAGAGAGAGAGAGGGAAAAAGAGAGAGTGAGAGAGAGACATTGAGAGAGAGAGAGAGAGAGAGAGCAGAGAAAGGAGAGTGAGCAACAGAAAGAAGAAAAATAGGAGAAAAAAAAGGAGACAGAAAGAAAAAAAACGTGGGGCATTAATGGAAAACACACAAATGAAATTAGCCCAGCCTGGCGGAGCTCCGGGGGCCGGCTGAGTGGGGGCCCGTGGGTCGGGGATTTAAGGGGATGAGAGCTGTTAATGCCCAATTAAACGCCCCCCCCTGAAAGCGCAGGCGCTGCCCGTTAGCGCCAAACAGGCGGCCCTGCCCCGGCCTCACGTCCCAGAGCCCATGGGGCCGGCGGGGGTCGGCGGGGGCCGGCGGGAGCCCCGGGGCGGTGAAAATCACGCTCGGAGGAACCGGACCACGTTCCGCCGTCCCGCCACCAGCACGGGGGGGTCTCAGGGTCAGGCCCAAACTCCCCTCGGGACGGGCTGGAATGGTGGGGTTTATATGTGGACAGGGGGGCGCTGCCAGGGATTCTGGGCCCCGTGAAAAGACCTCAAATTGGGCCCCACCACACAAGGCCACCCCGTCCCTTCCATACGACATTACAGTGCGGTTTTCTGAGGTCAGGGCCCTTGAAATTCTAACCTAACTCCTAAACTCCCACCCCCCACCTTCCCATCCCATATGGCATCCCTGCAAGTGGGGGCTGAGGGCAGAGCTAAGAGTTAGAAAACCTTTAAAAAAAACAGAAGAAGCCAATTCTCTTATTCCTCCTCCTCCTGCTCTTCCTCCCCATCCTCCTCCTCCTCCTGCTCTTCCTCTTGCTCCTCCTCCTCCCCCTCCTCCTCCTCCTCCTCTTCCTCCCACTCTTCCTCCTCCTCCTCCTGCTCTTCCTCCCCCTCCTCCTCCTCCTCCCCCTCCTCCTCCTCCTCCTCCTCCTCCTCCTCCTCCAGGCCGTGACTCCTCTGACAGCCAGGCTCCTTAATT
>NC_049211.1:6705313-6707813 GCF_013347855.1 Anguilla anguilla | reverse complement strand
GGTCTGGAGTGGCATGTAAACTACAGGGTTTTCTCAAATGGCGATTTAACAAGCGTCTGACTGGCGTCTAGATTAAGCCGTTTAAAGTCCCGTCCAATCAATAGCCCGAAAGAGGAAATTAGGACTTCAGTTGGAAAGAAAACCAGCAGCTGTCGGAAGAAAACGCATAAAGAAATATATATTTGCGCAATACCAGACACAGATTCAGAAAAGTGTACAAAATTCACGACGGTGAGATCCGTCAAACCGGTATGTGAAACTCGTAGTGCCGCATGAATGAAATGAAGAAAAACAAGGAACTGCCTCTGAAATGTAATGCATTTCAGCCACAGCAAGGGAAAGAAAATGAACAGAACGAATTTACTTTCCATAAGCAAGGGATACATGCCTAAAAAAACCTCTTCACATACTAACTCTGTGTCTCTCTCTCTCTCGCTCTCTCTCTCACACACAACCCACCCACACACACAAACACACAGACAAACACAGACCCCCCCCCCCCACACATACACACACTTCAATATTTAATACAATTATTAACTATTACATTTTTTTTTGCAAAAGCTAAAATAGGCACTCCCCCCTCCCACCCAAACCATTACTCCATCCCCTCTCCCCTAACTCTCTTTCCAAATACCACACAGCTCCACCTGTTCAGCTCAGAGGAGCTCAGATGAGCAGGGGCAGCAGCCCGCTTTGTCTAGTCCCCCACTAATCAGGGAAATTAGAGTCTCCAGACAGCCGTATCTCTCTCTCTCTCTCTCTCTCTCTCTGTCTCTCTCTCCCTCCCTCCCTCCCTCCCTCCCTCTCTCTCTCCCTCCCTCCCTCCCTCTCTCTCTCCCTCCCTCCCTCCCTCCCTCCCTCCCTCCCTCTCTCTCTCCCTCCCTCCCTCCCTCTCTCCCTCCCTCCCTCTCTCTCTCTCTCTCTCTCTCTGTCTGTGGTAACAGCAGTCACTGAAGTCCCCACAGCAGGCTAACTGTGAGGGTCTGATTTTAGGTTTTGTCTAACTGCTGCCTGTTACTACCGCTGCTCCTGTCTCTGGTCGTCACACAGGGAGTTTGGGGGGAGGGGGGGGGGGGCGTGAGGGGTTTGAGAAGAAAAAAAAAAGGCGCAGACAGGCAGGAAACTGACAGGGCTCCTGCATCAAGCAATTTTGAGTCTTATCCCCCGTCTTATCTTCGATCTCAAGACGGGTTAATCAACACACTCAGGGTTCCCTAAGCAGTTCATTGGCTTAAAATTGAAGTGATTATCTTTTTTTCCCCCTTCTTCTTCTTCTTCTTCTTCTTTGCCTTTCAATCACCCTGGCTAAAATCATCCAGTTCTGAAGCACGCGAGGAGAGCCTGATCCGTATAATCTAGTCAATAATAGTCATATCAGCAATACCAGCAGACGGAACTCTGGAGATGACAGGCAGGCGATGAACACATTAATGTCTCACCCTATCACCCACTGAGCTGCAACAGCACCAAAGGTGAGGGGGGGTGAACTAGGAGTACCAATGACGTAGAGGCTAGGGTACCACACACAAGACCAGAGGGTAGTGGGTCCGAACCTTAAGCATATGGCCGTTGCAACCCTGAAAATCGTATGATAAATAGTGCGATATCTGTGGTATGAACTGTTCCAGGGAAAGTCCAGATATTAGAAGGGTCGCTACAGCAAGCAATGACTGGCCTAGACAGAGGCATCGGCTGAGTGTGCATTTGTAACGCCCTGAAAGGTAGGAAATGAACTACTATTTTAACTTACAATTTAAAAAAATATTTTTTTTTTTGAGTCAATCAGTCACTTGATGAGATGTTTCTTTTATTAGATGTTTTAAAATGGCGGCACAATGCTAATAGGAAGCAGCCGACGTCCGGTCGTTCTTTGGCTTTCATTACCCGGCGCCTAATGGGAAAAGGAAACTCATTCGCTGCCTCAGGATCTCAGGCAAAAAAAAATAAGAAGTGGAAAAGGTGGTTTTGTCCAGCTCCCGGGACTCCTGAATTGATTCCCCAGCTGCGCAAAAAGCACCTACTGTAAGACTTTATAGCTTGCCATTGCTATCCCTGCAAAACAACCCTCACACAATGAAAACTCTATCATTCAGACAAAATGAGCTGTTTTAGAGGATAATCATGTTTTATGTGCACATAAAATGTTTAGTTTTTTTTAAATTATTGTTCATTTTACCTTTTAAAGTGCGCTCGTTCGTGAGAGTTAAGTGAGGGGAACGGAAGAGCTGAGCCGGCTGCTTCTGAACAGCGGTGGTGAAAATGGCCGCCACGCACAGGAGCGATTTGATTGGATCAGAGGGTCTGATAGCAGATCAGCGGGGATTCGCTGGTACATCCCTCTGCTGGACAGATGCTCGTGGGACGTCCCCGCCCCCTTTCCTCTGAGCAGGGACGACTGGGGGGGGGCTGGAGTTTAGAGGAGGATATTTCAGATCCACACCCCCCCATCCTCCCCCACCACCCTTAAACCCCAACCCTCAGCTACACCTCTACTCCA
>NC_049211.1:6687813-6700313 GCF_013347855.1 Anguilla anguilla | reverse complement strand
GAGTCACTGCCTGAAACAGCTGGCATGCATGCATGGCAGGGCGAGGGGTAGAGCGAGGGCCGGGTAACAGCGGCAGATCAGACGGTGTGTGACACTGCTGTGACGAACCGGCCCAAACCAGTTTGAACTGGCTCAAACCGAAACTGCAAGGACCACATACAGTATATATGAGTGTTGCCTGGGGCAACCAGCCACGAGGACGCGGACGAGCATTGGAAGGGGGGGGGGGGGGGGGGGGCTGGGGGGGCGCAGGTGTACAAGGGGAATGCTGCAGCTGCGACAGACGCTTCCTGCAGGTACACCTGCACTTGGGTTTAGTCTAAGGGGTTGTGACCTTTACTGAGGTTCTTTCCACAAGGGGATCGGCAGCAAACTCATAAAACCGAAGCAGACGAATCATCTGTTCGAGCTGCGCAGAGACAATATATTTGGAGGACGCCCCTCGAAAAAAAAAAAAAAAGACGATAATCTCAATGGGGCTCCCTCCTGGATGAATCCAGCATAACCTAATATATAAATTCAAGTTGTTTGCATCATTGTAAAGAAAATCAAAGTGAACTTTTTATTTTTTTTATTTTTAAGAAAGCTTCATGGACTGACTCATTCCTCTCCCATTCTGATGGAAAGAACACGTCTATAAATACGACCTCGAACAATGAGAGGTTTCCTTTATGCGTTCCACATGCAGGCAGGAGCGAGGCTGAGAAGATGACAGAACAAAAAAAAAAAGTGTAGAAAAAGTCTGCAATGTTGAGTTTTTTGCGTTGGTAGGTTTTGTCGGACTTTGCAAATTCAGCAAATTCTGCAAAATTCTGTTTCATTTTCCTGTTCGGTGCGGAAGGAACCAGCCTTGCACTGATCACTATATAAATATAAAGAAATTGCAACAGACATGTTCTTCTTAAATTTATAAATTATAGAAATTTAGTTTCTTCTATAAACAGCGAATGGCTTGCAGCAGGTGTTCCTGTCGACAAAAAACTACTTTTCAAAGGGTTAAGGTGTAAGATCACAAACATGTGATTAGGATGTTCTTAACTGAATGTTCTTAACTGAACATTCTAATGCTGATGTAACAATCACTGCTGGTGACTGAAAGCAAGGGAGTTCTAGAACACCAACTGAGAATTCTGAAAAAACATTAACAGGGTTAAAGACAAGCGTGAAGTGAAACAAAAATACAACCTGACAACCTGCCAGTCACACTACCACTGCAGGTCCTAAAAGGTAAGAACACAGAAGGAAATTCCACTCTCCTCCCTGTCAAACACGGTTTGCTTTTCTGATTGAAGTCAGAATCCAAAGGGCAAGGTGAGGGACAGCTGTTGCTGGAACACTTCCCAGGTTAGCGAAAGCAAGGTTTGTTTTAAGATCGAATCGAACGTAAACTGACATTTTGAAATGAAGCAGTTCACACAGGGCACGGTTTACGAATAACTACACAGGACCCAATGTAAAAAAAAAAAAAAAAACAATAAAAAAAAAAAAAACACAAACCTGCCCTGGAGGTCATGATATTAACTCAAAAGGACAAAGTTCAAAGACTTCTTCTTCAACGGCGAAACAGAAACCTGTTATTCAGGGTTTTTTTTTTTCTCACATCGAACACCTGAAGGAAAACTCGACGAAAAACACATTTCTGCTTTTCATCCGCCCCAACTTTCCAAAGCTGCGGCCATATTTTGGGTGGGGGGGTGGGGGGTGGGGGGGCAGGGGATCCCCGTATTGTTTTGGAGAAGGGTTGTTTCTCAGCAGAGACACCCCGGGGGAATCCTCACCCACGGAGTGGGTGCGGGACGGGTCCCGAAATTCGAACCCGTTCCACTTCCTCTCGCCGCGGGGTTTCCCCCACCACCACTGAGAGGAACTCAGTCCTGCCAAACAGCCCTGCTGGCTTTTATTTATCAAACCACAGCCACTGTAGCAATGTTAACATTTCAAAGGCTGTTTTGGAATATGGTGGATAAATTCTATACCTGTGTATGCTTGTTCATCAGATCGAAATTTATTTACATAGCACATTTCACAAACAACTGTGAAATACAAATACGCTTCACAGACAGCCCTGGCCTAAACCCCCACAGGGGCAAGCCTAAAGCGGCAGTGGCAAGGAAAAACTCCCTGTGGCAGATGGGAAGAAACCTCGGAAGGAACCAGGCTCAAGGAGGGGTGAACCCATCCTCCTCTGGTCGGCTCAGGGTGTAGCTTGGAGACCGACGTGGTCAGTCAGTCAACGTTCACGTTGATCAAATTAGCAGCAGCTAAATGACAATCCTGAGTGATCAAAACTGTAATAACTGATAACTTTTCTTGGATAACTGCAAAGGTTTAAGCTCATGAAAATGTTTATATGTGGGGAAGTAAATACATACAGAAGAAGAGGTGGTGGACCTTTCTGGCATCCTTTCCACTACTACCATAAGCTTGTGAGAAACTTCCACATGCACTTTTGTGCAGTAACTTGCCGTTCCATAAATATACATATCCACATTTAAAGGCAATATTCTCTCCACCAGGATATAATTAGCATTTGACAAGCTGGCATATTTTAGAGCTACACCGTTTTGGTGTAAGAGATGTCATTTTTTTTTTTTTCTGTAAAACCCACGCAGGAAGGGAGATGTACCCAGAATTCTAAATGCAGGTATGAGAGAGAGATGCAGCCATATCGGGAAATTTAGTAACAAGGGCGGCAGTGTAGTACCGTATAATGGGTAAGGAACTGGTCTTGTAACCTGAACCTTGTGTGTTCGATTCCCGGGTAGGACACTGCTGTTGTTGTACTCTATTTAACATGCATTGCTTCAGTATATATCCAGCTGTATAAATGGATGCAGCGTAAATGCTGTGTAAAAAGTTGTGCAAGTCATTCTGGGTAAGAGAGTCTGCTAAATGCCTGTAATGTAATAACAGGAATCTAGGTACATTTCAGCATTCCAAAAGCTCTGCCCAGCGGAGTGAATGTACCAAAGGGGAGTTAGGTTTAGGGTTAGGGTTAGGGATCTTTCCTGGGTCTCTGGCCCAATGTTCAGCTTGAGTCTGCGGTTCTGGACAAGGGTGAGTGGCGTGGAGCCTGTCACCCCCCTACATGCCTTCAGGCCATTTGCATGTTCAGCACAGACAGGTGTGTTAAACCTCCAGCTGCACACCGCTGGATTTATAGCACAGATTTAAAGAGACTGTGGGTCCCGGGAAAGGTAGAGAGAGCTGCCGCAATCACCCTATCGTTTTAACCGCTTAGTCTACCTTTTTTTTGTGGGGGTGGGGGGGGGGGGGGGGGGGGGGGGGGGGGGGGGATTCCTGCATCCCGATTCAATCAGCACATTTACTGACCAATAGCTATCATTATTTCAAATTACATAATAAAATACTTCACTGACATTTGAAAGGAAAAAGACAAAAGATATGAATTCATATGCAATGCTACGTATATGGGCTGAAAAAATAGGTAACCAAAATAAAATGCTGAAAGTCAGAACTGTCACAGGCTTATTACGGCAATAAAATCATTCCAACGTGGTCCACATTTTTTTTCTAAAAACAGGAATGCTTGTATTAATAAGTAAAAATGCAACAAAAAAAAAAAAAAGAAACGAATTGAAAAAGAATCTTACACGCCATCATTTTGACATAAAAACTGCTATAAATGCATAATATATCTTCTATCTAATAAGCCATCGGAATTTTTTTGTTTTGCGCTCAACTGAATTTAAGTGGCCATAACCATAGCAACTGAGCCATTTTGGGGATTGCGCATCGAGTCTCTGGGAGATTCCTCGTCAGCAGGAAGTATTATAATCTATGACGGTTCCTCTGTAATTACCTAGACCTGCAGTCAGCACTTTTTAATCAAGCCCTTGTTGTCGGAGCCTCTAGCGCACTGCTCTTACGCGGGTAAAACAGCGGGGGACCTGCGGACGCGCCAGAACGAAGCACGAGAGCGCCGTCCGACATAATGATCCTGCCTCTCCGGAAGGCTTCGGATATTACAGACAAAAAAAAAAAAAACAGCCTCAAAGACTGGAGAGTCTGGGCGATGGAGAACGCAACTTAACGCCTGAGGTGGAGATTTTGACAAAAGCCAGCTTAAAAAAAAGAAGCATCCACCAACTTAACGCTCAACTGACTCAACAGACTAAATCAGGAACGTGATCTGACACGCACTTAGTATCTCTTATGCGTTTGCTGACTTGTTTTGCATGTTTTTAACATCACAATGTCCAATTTTGATTATCACCCTGCGCTATATGATGTCTTCCTCTGGTGATTGACTGCTCCCTCAGCCAATGGGAAGCTCCCATTCTTCCTATACTACCTGATAACACAGAGAGCTCCACCATCGGACTTTTTTTGAACACATCCTCCATTTTTCATACCGCTCATCTTTTGTGATAGCAGAAGCCCCAAAGTGGTGCTGATGATGCATTAATAGCGCTGGAAAAAAAAAACTTTTGTTGCTCAACTTTTCCGTCCTCCCATCCATCGACAAAATCCAATTAGCCGACACCCCTCAGCGACACGGCTTCGATGGAAATCTAATTTAACGGACTGAAACGCCCCCATTATTCCTCCGGGGTCGGGACCCCGCGATTGGCCCGAAAACGTAAGAGGGCGCAGAGCGGGTCACCCCCCCTCCCCCTCTCCCCCCCTCGCCCTCGGAACAGACCTGGAGCCCCGGCTCCTCCCCGCACGCTTCCCCTGAAAGGGCGAAACCTGCGCGTGAGTCATAACCGCTCTCTGAGCTCGCCTGAGTCTCCGCACCGCACCGGGCCTGAAATGTCACAGGTTAAAAAAAAAAACGTTTTTTTTATTTTTTAAAAGAACCGCAGTAACAAATTTAACGGGACTTAGTAGCGTTACACGGTGTCTCGTACCTCTATGCTTTCATGTCTGTTTTGCTTTCATGCACTTTTTTTTATGATACTGGCTCAGACCTGATTTAATGAAAATATTTCTCATTTAAAAAAAAAAAAAAAACGTCTACCTTTAAGTAATTCAAGGACGTTTTTACAGACGGAATTAACTGTTTATTCTCATCTAAGTCTGGATGAGTACATCAATGGCAAAATAATTTCAGGTCTGTTTTATTTTGAGATGCTGAATGAGAGTATTCTAAATTGAAATATATGCAATGATTGTATGGATTATTTCAATCACTACGTGAATATGCGATCATTGCATACACAAATATAACCACTGCTATTTCATACAGAATATGACGCATTTGCAGTTCCCCATAATCTAGAAATAAAAAGTACAAGGCAGAGCATTAAAAATTTTGAAGGCAGTATTTTTTTCTCTCTCTTACTTGAATTATATTTTCATGGGAGATGTCTGACGCGTTTGGGCTTTTTTTTTTTTTTTTTTTTTTTTTTTTTGCACTTTGTAGATTCCTGTTAATGGACTGACCTTAATGGAACGAAACTACATTAGAGGATTGTGCACAAATGGGTGTTTATCTGTGTGTGTGTGTATGTGTGCATGTGTGTGTGTGTGGAGAGTGTGTGTGTGTGTGTGTGTCTGTGTGTGTCTGTGTGTGAGTACGTGCGCAGGCGTCTGTGTGTATGTGTGTGTGCGTGTGTGTGTGCGTGCATGTGTGTGTACGTGTGCATGTGTGTGTGTGTGTGTGGAGAGTGTGTGTGCGTGCATGTGTGTGTACGTGCACATTTGTCTGTCTGGGTGTGTGTGTGTGGACATTGTGTGTGTGTGTGTGTGTATTTTAGAGTGTATTTACAGACAGCCCATAATATAACATCCCCATAGCATTCTGTTATGCAGTACACAAAATCTCCTGCAGCCGCTTAATACCTGAGCCATCCTGCATTCACCAACTCCAGCTCCGTAAATCCATCACCCCCCCCCCCGCCCGCCCCCGCCCCCCCCCCCCCCCCGCCCCCCCCCCCCCCCCCCCCGCCAGCCTCAGCTTCTCCTAAAGCACCATATTTACATATTTTAACAAGGAACCGACAGAAAAGAACTCAAGGTGGATGACTGAATTCAGTCTTAAAATGTTGCTCGCTTGACACACTCATCCAACGGCCAGTGACATCACCAGTATCGCCAATGCCGACTGACAAACACGACCTCAACTCCGTTTGCACCAGGGCAGACCACGCCTTTAACTGCCGCGATGGACATTTAGGATTTTAGGGCGAAGGGTCTGTCCAGGCCCCACTCACACTAACTAATTCCTTTGGGCCAGTTTCAAGGACACAGATTAAGCTTAGTCCAGGACTAAACTGAGTCTTGTATGGAGAATATCCATTCAAAATTTAGTTTAGCCAAGGACTAGGCTTAATTTGTGTCTGTGAAACTTTAACACTAACCCTAACCCTAACCCGAAACTTCACGCTTACTAATTACATAAGAACATGAACGATGTATAAAAATACTGCGGTCGCAAATACTGTAAACATTGCTCTCCTTTCTAATGTCGAAAAACAAGCCATCTCTATTCCCTGAGTCTCACTGAGTCAAGTCGGGTCAGTCATGTGACCGGGACTAACCAAAGAGTCAGAGCACGAACGAGTCAGTGACCACAGTACCCGAAAAAATGCTACAGGGAACACGCAGGTACCAAAGACCTCTGGACTACCCTACAGACATGAGGTGAGCTTTGGTGTTGGCAGTCCTAAAATATAACCCCCCCTCCTCCCCAGGGCAGGCCAGTTTTCTAGGCGCGTTGCTCTTGCATTTAGGCTAATCAGAGTCTGTGTGCGTCTCTCTCTCTCTCTCTCTCTCTCTCCTTCGCCCGTGAAGGGGTGTGATATCCGCTCACCCCCCCCCCACACCCCCCCCCCCCCCCGGCACAATGGTGGGCGGAAGCTCGGCGGCTCAGGCTCGCGGGCGCCATGAATTCCCGCTAACGAGCGGCGGCGTCTGGCGAGCGAAAACCCCCGCCTGACCACTCAGCGCCGTCTCGGCACGGCAATTACCGCCCCGCCCGCGCCCGCGGAGCGGAGAAGAGCCCGCAGGAGCGCGGGGCTGGTCGCCATAGCGCCGGAGCTGAGGGGGAGGGGGGGGGGGGTAATGGGAGGGAGGAGGTGGGGGGGGGGGGGGTATAAGGTTTGTCTCTGCGCCTCTGCGCAGTGTAAGGGAAGAGGAGCGAGGAACCAGCAGAACCAACCACGCACAGATGAGCATGTAGACAACAGATACACACACACACACACGCACACATACACACACACACCCAACCACCCACCCACACACACACACACACACACACACACCCAACCACCCCCCCCCCCCCCCCACACACACACACACATACACACACACACACCCAACCACCCCCCCCCCCCCACACACACACACACACACACACATGCAGACCTCAGTCTCTCACCTCTTTCTCATGATACTGTAGTGCAGCTCGTCCTCCTGCTTGATGTGGGCATGCTCCCAGGGGCCCCGCTCGCTGCCCTCGCTGTCCTCCGCTGCTGAAGGCCGAGCAGGAGGGCGGCTCCTTCTTGGGCACGCGCGTCGGCGGCAGCGGAACCGAGCGCTTCTCCGCCAGGCGCCCGCGGTTCTGCGCAAAAACAAAAAACACACACGGAGAAAGACGGGGGTTGTCAGAACGCCTTCCTCCTCTCCTCTGTCCTCCTCTGCTCCTCTCCTCCTCCTCTCCACCAGCGCGCAAAGCAGGAGGCGTGTAATCGCGCCCCTGAAGGCCTTGCTGCAGCGGATAAACCCCCTCAAAGCCCCAGCAGAACCTCTCTGAGCTGCAACGCCGGGATCCCTCTCACATCAAGTAACCATAGCAACAGCCTGCATTCAAAAACATTCACTTACAGCTCATTATAACTAGCTTATAACAAACCTACGGCAGCATGTTCATGTTATAACAACATGCAGGTAATTCAAATACGTTTACATGCTACCTACAGTTAAAAGACAAATGAAACAAAAGATTTTAGAAAAATTATTTTGTTTTTGGATCTAAATGTTTATAGAGCATAAAACTTCATAATGCATTTTTTTTTATTAGATTGTGATCCACTTTGAGAGGGCTCAGTCAAATTAAGAGCCAATCGAATTAAGTGACCTATCACCAATTCATATGAATCAGAGAGAACAAAGCAAATTCCTCTGCAAAACTGCTCTATTTAATACGCGAATGCTTAAACATTAATAATAATAATAATAATAATAATAATAATAATCATCATCATCATCACTCATCATCCACTAAAGACAAACAGAGATATGATAAGGTTAGAGAATGCAGAGAATTAAGAACCATACAAGGGTATGTGGTTAATTTTGCCATAAAAGTCCTCAAAATAATCATTTTGACAGAGAAGCGAGTAGTGATAATAGCTTCTTTTTGATAATATATCTTGCATGTGGCTCGTAGGGTTTGCTTCACGCATAAGCCATCAATCACCATCACTGGTCTAACGGGGCAACAAGGGGGTCAGTTACACTCAAAAAAACTACCTAGGGAACGATTAAATGCTTCCTCTATTCATTTATATCAATTTTTTTATGCTATCCATACTTAGGCACGTCCATTTTTAAATCCGTAATGTTTCAGTACCAATCAAATGCCTTCATGTCCTGCCTGGCAAATCTCATTTTTTCCGCCTTATCCAGCTTCTCACATATTTTTTACAACAGCCTTGTGCGCTGAACATTATCAACAAAACAAAAAAAGACAAATAGAATATAATTACCCAGCCAGTATCAAAAATAGTAATAAACAACCAAAGGGGTTGCTGCTCCAAGACAACAGCGTAGCAGAACTGAGGGGAAGGGTGAAAAGGTGGGGGGGGGGGGTCTAAATTCACTTCAAAGATCTAATGAGGGAGGAGGACGGAGACCCTGGGGGGCTCTGGGTGAAGCTGGCCCACCTTTAACCTGGCCTGCAGTGGTCTCTGCTGATCAATGCGGCTATACCGCTGAGCAGAGCCGCGGGGGGGGGTGGGGGGGGGAGAGGGGGAGAGGGAGGGAGAGAGAGAGAGGGGGGGAGAGGGGGAGGGGGGGAGAGGGAGGGAGGGAAGGAGAAAGAGAGACAGGGAGGGAGAGAGGGTGGGAGGAAAGCGAGACAGGGAGGGAGAGAGAGGAGGGAGAGAGGGTGGGAGAAAGAGAGACAGGAAGAGAGAGAGGGGGAATGAGAAGCGCGAGAGAGAGAAAGAGGGAGAGAGACAGAGAGAGCGAGGGAATGAGAGAGACAGAGAGGGAAAGACAGATGCAGACAGGAGAAACAGAAAGAGAGAGAGACAGAGCGGAGAGAGATAGGATGACCAGTCCCCTGGGATTCCGGGACGGACCAGGCTCAGAAACCCACTGTACCTGCAGGGAGCCCCCTGCAACCAGTGTCCCGTCTCTCCTGGGTTCTGCTGTATCCCCTTTCCCCTCCCCCCCTGCCTAAATCTGCTCCTGAATGTACTCATCACCCACCCACCCCCACCCCCCCCCCCCCACAGAAGCTGCTGCAGGGTGAGGGGCAGGCCAGGAAGGGGTTTGGGGGGGGGAGACACCAGCCAAAGGGCAAACAGGTGCAGTCCCTCTGCCATACATTAAAAGGATTTTTCTCTTTTTCTTTTGAAAAATCCCCCAGGATGAGAAGAGTGTCAATTTCTCAGAAATTGCTCTTCATGTTTAAAAAAATAATAATTTCACAAGTCTGCCACAATCACATTTTTCCCTCCTTTTCACCGCCCAGAGATGTACAGTAAAGCAGCCTATTTTGAGGGGGATGACATATCGGTTTCTCTGCATCTTCCGGAAAATACTGAAATACCTTTTTTGATCTGTTTCCTAAGGATGCGAGCTGTGTAGTCTGAGCAGTAGGCAGACCTAACGTAGCTCAGACGGTTGTCTGGTGTGGCGGCAGCAGGGGGACTGAGAGGTCAGGCTAACACACCTTTTTTATCAAGAATATTAACAGGAACCAGGATGGTGAGCGTTCTCAAGCCCGTCAGGCTGACTCCAAACACAGCTAGCCACGTGAACCTAGCGGAAGCAGCGTCCGTCGGGGGCAACCGAAAATAGAGTGCATGACAGCAGCTCGACAGAGGCAACGGAAAGAGTTCCTGGGTGAAAAGTTTTTGAAGGCAAGGTACGTGGGCGTCGAGGGGTGGGGGGGAGCCGGGCGGGGCAAGCGGGGGGGGGGGGGGGGTGGTGGTTAGGCTTTTACGGAAAACCGCGGACAGACAGCGGTCCCTCTCGAGAAGTTTGCAGCGATCAGATTTCTGCCCACGCAACGCCGCCCCCCCCCCCCCCCCCATCACACCCTGCCCTGCCGCTCCCTCCTCAGAAACCCCCCCCCCCCATCCCCTGCCGCATTTCTGCTCTCAAACTATTTCCGGCATCACCAAAACACCACAGAGAAGGGCAAACCAAAACAAACACCCTCAAACGACAGGTCGCTCCCACACAAGCTCTGTCTCTCTCTCGCTTCCTGGCTCCCTCCTTCACTCTCTCTCTCTCTCTCTCTCTCTCTCACTCACACAGACACACACACACACACACAAACATACACACCACACACACACACAGACACACACAAGCACATGCACACACACACACAAACATACACACACACACACACACACACACACACACACACAGATAAACAGACACACTCACTTCTGAGCCGAGACACTCTATCTACGCAAACCAGCATGCGGTCAACCATCTAACAGCCATGGAAAGAAAAAAAAAACCTAAATTTCCTATGAACAACACTGCTATGAATAAATCCTCCCACAGTTTATGTCTGAAAGTTATAACCCAAGCTATATTTAAACAAAGATCTCAGGTCTGTACACATATGCACACAGACACACAAACGTGTCTCTAAATAGTTTAATGTTAATTAATAGCTAATTATTAACTTCATAATTAAAGCATTTCATAAATGAATATGCATACAACCCAAGGACCCCAGCAGATCAGGACCCAGCACTGGGTTATACTGTAAATGACGGGGAACCTCAGTATGCATCACGAAGCACACATCAGCACCAAACAGCACGTAGTACTTTGCAGCGATAAATCTCAACCCTCTGACGAGTAGGTTTTTTCTGGAATTTTTTTCTCCCGCAAAAATTCTAAGTCAGTGTTCTGGAACTCCACTGCTTTAAACTACCAGCAGTGATTGTGACATCAGCATTAGAATGTTCAGTTAAGAACATTCTATCACATATTTGTGATCCCACACCTTAAAAGGGTTAATCTGGCCAATTTCAGAATGAGCAATTTTAGCAGTAATTGTTCATCAACTCCTGTATGCAACCACTTGCATCTCAGTTCAGAAAGGTTAAGCTTTCCTCCCTTCTTGCGTCTTGTGCAAATTCAAGTGGTTGTATTTCCAGATGAGCCTGCCCTGTCTAGAAACATATGCTGTGAAATCCTTGGGTCCAAACACGTAGACATCCCACAATTCCTTCCACACTGTTAAAGCACCACTCCTGAAAGCAATGAAGACCATTTAAACCCAAGTGGCTTTAGTCACGCACGGCATCCTGGGAAACTCTGAGGAAAACGGCAAACCAAAAAACCTCAGGATCCACAGCGGTCAGACAGCGCTACCGTACGTCCGGGGTTTTGGGGGAAAGCGCCGTTTTAAAAATTGGCGCTCGGACCATCAAAACAAAAAGAGGTCAACGTCACCGGGTTCTCAAAGAGGTGGAATGGGGGTGAGGAGCACAGGATTAACTCCGCAAATAAACGCTTCGCACAACGGCGGCACATTCTGTCGCGTGAAACGCACGCATAACGCGCGGCTATCCATTGCGACGCGCTTACGCGCTTTGTACAGAGACCGCTAACTCACCGAACGCGCGTTACACCGCCACGCAGCCGGCAGAGTTATCCAGACCGCTGCGCCATGCAGAAAAATCGATGTCTAAGGCGGCCTCCTTATTGAGATAAAACGGCCAATCACAACCCCCTCCCCTCCCCTCCCACGGCCTCTCTCCCCCGCACTGGAACAAAGTCACTTCAGGCCTTATTTTTATAAAAAAAAAAACTTCTGACACACGTGGTAATTAAAAAAAAAAAAAAAAAAAAAAGCATGATATATGGAAATGTAATTTTATACATGTCTTGTTTTGTTACTGCCGGTCTCATGGCGAGGGAAAGGGAAGCGGGGGAGAGAGTTCTCCTGGCGCGTTTGTTCCGGAAGGTTCTCGGGGGCCAGTTTGAGACGCGCTCACGCGTGCGAGCACAAGGGAAAACGGCGAACGGCGGTTTCAGCCCGCGACATTCCTGCAGCTGCGCCCGCTTCTCGCACACGCGCCCCCCCCCCCCTTCCCCGCCTCCGGCGTGTCCCCCCCCACCCTACCCCTGCCCCCCCCTCCCCAGCCCGCCCCCCCCCCCTCCGAACCCCGGGGGCCGAATGCCTAATGAGTCATGCGCCTGTCTGCAGTAACCTCGCCGTGAGCGAGGGAGGGAGCGAGGGAGGGGGGGGGGGGGGGCACGTGGGCGGGAGGCGGGGATGCGGGCAGACTCCGGGAGAGTGCGGGGTGGGGGGGTGGCGGAAAGGGGGG
>NC_049211.1:6674259-6687613 GCF_013347855.1 Anguilla anguilla | reverse complement strand
TGTGTTTTTGTGTGTGTGTGGTGTGTGTTTGTGTGTGTGTGTGTGTGTGTGTGTGTGTGTGTGCGTGTGTGTGTGTATGTGTGTGTGTGTGTGTGTGTGTGTGTGTGTGTGTGTGTGTGTGTGTGTGTGTGTATGTGTGTGTGTGTGTGTGTGTGTGTGTGTGTGTGTGTGTGTGCGTGTGCGCGTGCGCGTGCGCGTGCGCGTGTGTATGTGTGTGTGTGTGTGTGTATCAGCACTGTGCGGTATTTAAAGCATACAGCACGTTTTAACGCACACACTGGGCTTGCTCTGATCCAGTGTGTGTAGGTGTGAGGAGGTGGGAGTGTGAGGAGAGGGCTCACCTGTGCCTGCTGATCCTGTAATCTGATCAGTAAGCTTGGCTGTGCACTCCTGGGCCTGGCTGCCTGGGCTTTGGTGGTCCTGTTACTGATCTCTGTGGACCTGGGGCTGCTCTCTCTCCAGGATCAGTCCTCAGGCTCAGTCAAGCAGCCTGCTCGCCCATCCCGCCTTCGATCCCTCGCTTCCTAACTTTCGATTCCTCACCATGGCTTCCGCCCTTTTCCACCCCTCCCCCTTCTCACCCGCCGAAGCGAAGCCTCTGCTTTTGCTTGGTTCGTTTGGGCAGATGCCTGCACATCACATTTAACAAAGTCCACGGGTGCATAGCTGTTTACACCCTTGAATGTGCACAATGATATGTGATAAGTTAACACCTTCTTTTTGGAAGGTGTTAACTTGAGTGTCTTCATTTTTGTTATAATGTCCTGTGTGGCTGGTCTTGTTGTGTTAACCTTGTGAATCAGGCTTGACTATGGGGGGCAGGTTTTGGAGGGGCAGTAGTTAGACAATGGAGGGGCAATAGAGAGATGTTGGAGGGGCAGTAGTGGTGTGTTGAAGGGGAAATAATGGGGTTTTGGAGGGGCAGTAGTTAGGCATTGCAGGGGCAATAGTGAACCTTTGGAGGAGCAGTAGTGGAGCTTTGGAGGGGCAGAAGTGGAGCTTTGGAGGGGCAGAAGTGGAGCTTTGGAGGGGCAGTAGTGGAGCTTTGGAGGGGCAGTAGTGAGTTTTTGTAGGGGCAGTAGTGATGTAAATACCCCCTGAAGGCTCCTGAAGGCTCTTTGACATTGACAGGGTTCTTCAGAAGCTCCTCCGGCCCCCCGCCTCCCCCCCCCCCCCCCCAATCTCTCTTGCTGACCCCCAGACCTCTCCAAACACCAGCCTGCTTCTTTATTCTCTCTTTCCCTCCTTTTTCCATCCTTTCCCAGGAGTCCCTGTGGTGCATCTTTTCATGGGCTTGAAGTTGAAAGCCTTCGGAGGAGGGTGCAAGAAATTGGGGTGGGGGGTGGGGGGGTGGGGTGTGTGTGGAGGGGCACAAGGCCCTGTGCTGTCTGCGGGGCTGTAGGGGGTGATTTTAAGAAGCGAGGGGCCCCCGCCCCCATGTTTAAAGGAGCGGGTGGGCGGGTGGGGGCCTCCAATGAAGGTCTGGCCTGTAGAGGGGGGAGCCCCCTGTGTTGTGTGTCCCATTGTCATTGGTTGTTTTAGGTAACAGAGACACGGCGAAAACCCAATTAAATAATGTGGCCACAGCAGAAGAGAGGGTGATAAGAGCTTGTTACTGTCGGAGGAAACTGCAAGCTGTCTGCACGTTACTCTGAAACATGGCCATCGTGGGATGTCTCCTTCATGCTTGCAAGCTCAATGCTGGAATTAAAGGCAATAAATGCAGAATTATGATTTTTTTTCCCCTGTAATTTATATATGTCTAGTTATGATCATTTCTAGTGTTCAGAAGGTTTTTGCGCTGCTAATATAGAGGTGGGATGGCTAGAAGAAGAGAGGGCTTTTTACTCTCTTTCTGTTTCTCTCTTTCGCTCTCTTCCTTCCTTGGGTGTAGAGTGCGATCTGCAGATCTCCTCGGGAGCGAATTCCCATCTTAGCTCTTGGATGAGTAAGAAGGGCATGAATCACTGCAGATGGCCGTCGTGCAGGGAGTGGGCTTCTTACGAAGAAGCACAAAATGGCCGCATAAGAGAGGGAGAGGCGTTGCTGATTGCACAGTGGAAACGTCCAGTGTTAATTCAACTCCTAACACCGTACATGTAAGGCCCATAGGCACCGTATCTATACTCTGTAAGAGTTGATTTAACACTGGACATTTTACTGTGTAGTGACAGTACTCACCAGTGCCCTAAACTGCCCGATATTACCATCTAAATTGTGTGCAAGGATAGTTGTCTTTGATTGGTCAAAGCAATGTCCAGTAGAGACTGGATCGGTGGTATCAGTCTATGAGCACAAGTCAGACAACGTTGCCTAGGGTTACCAGAACAGGAAGTTGTGTGGTACATTCTGGTTTCTTGAGAGGTGCCATGATATCATAAATGCGCTGCTTCTAAGATAACAGAACCGGGCTATTTTTGGTGTGAAACTGCAGTGAGGTATCGTCATGTGGTTAGGTCATGTGGTTAGGTTCTTTAAGGTCTTGCACTTACTGTATGTAGATGCTTGCGTCTCCAAATAGTTCTTTACACAGAGAGCTTTGAAATGTTGCGCATTTCTTTCCGTTTGTTTGCTCGTAAACGTTCCTTTGAAGAAGGCGTGAGCTTTTGGGGTGTACGCCTGAGGTCCAGGTGAAGCTCAGTGTCCCGTGCAGGGTGAATGAGCCGCTTTGCTGGTCCAGTTTGTCCGGCTGAGGAGGCTGTACGCAGACCAGCGACGTGAACCCGGAGGATAAACCAGTTAAATGTGCTTTAGTGCAGGTCTAATATAACCACCTTTATGTTCCCACTGTATTCAGAGGGCTGGATGGCGTTTAGAGAGGGCGGGTGAAACGTCTCAAAAATACACTTTACAATGTGCATTTACCCTTCCACTGTAAAAGTGTATGTGTAGCACTGGCATTCACTGGCTCATTAAACAAGCGACAGTGGACCAGAATACTGAACTCTCTCTCTCTCTCTCCCTCCCTCCCTCCCTCCCTATCTCACTCTCTCGCTCTCTCTCTCTCCCTCCCTCCCTCCCTATCTCCCTCTTCTCACTCTCGCTCTCTCTCCCTCTCTCCCTCCTCTCACTCTCGCTGTCTCTTTCTCTCTCCCTCCCTCCTCTCACTCTTGCTCTCTCTCTCCCTCCCTCTTTCTCTCTCTCTCCCTTCTCTCTCTCTTTCTCCCCCTCTCCCCTCTCTCTCCCTCCCTCCCTCTCCCCCTCTCCCTCTTTCTTTCTCTCTCCTCCCTCCCTCTCCCCCCCCTCTCCCTCCCTCCCTCCCTCTCTCCCCCTCTCCCCCTCTCCCTCTCTCTCTCTCCCCTCTCCCTCTCCCTCTCCCTCTCTCTCCCTCTCTCTCTCCCTCCCTCTCTCTCAGACCTCCTGCGAGCTCGGCAGGAGGCCCTAGCTGCGGTGCGGAACCCGGGTTCTGTGGAAGCTCACCTGCCCTCTGCAGGAAGCTCCTCCAGCCAGCGGAGGAAGCAGGGCCTGCCCCAGCACCGCGACGCGCACTTCAGTGAGAGGTACTGTACCCTAACCATACCCTAAACATACCCCTAACCCTAACCCTAACCGTACCCTAACCGTACCCTAAACATACCCCTAACCCTAACCCTAACCCTAACCGTACCCTAACCATACCCCTAAACATACCCCTAACCATACACACACATCTGCAAACACACACATGCACACTAACACACACGCACAGGTACACACCCACATCCGCGAACACACACACACACCAACACACATCTGCAAACACACACACATGCACGTAACCACACACCAACACACATGCACAAACACACACACACACACACACACGCGCACACACACTCACACACACACACACACACACACACGCGCGCGCACACAAACTCACACACACACACACACACACGCGCGCGCACACAAACTCACACACACACACACACACACACACTCTGAAGTCACATAAATATTTGACAGTAATAATGAACCCAAGGCCCTATCTGGATGAATACTGCATGAACGCTGGCGATTGCAACCTCACGCGAAATCAGCTTAAATAATGCACTGCAGCACGGGGGGGGGGGGGGGGGGGGGGGCGGGGAGAGGGGGGGGAGAAGGGGGGACGGACGGAGGGAAAGGCGGGAGGAGGAGGAGGAGGAGAGGAGGAGGAATGAAAGAGGAGCTAGTTAGGGGTCCGTGGGGCCGCGGCGCGCTCTGCGGCCCTGTTCAATCTGATCTTGTCAGGCGGTGTTTATGGGGCTCCCCGGCGCCCGGGGCCAAATTGGCTCTGCCGGCGGCGCACGCCTGCCCCCCCCACCGCCTGCCACCCCCCCACGCCCCCATCGCCTCCCCCCCCCCAGCCCCGCAGCCCCCGGCTCTTCCCCCCTACGCCTCCAAACGATTCGCGGTCAGCAGGAGGGGCCGGGTAATTGGCTGTGGATTATTTATGTGGCGCGGCGGAGAGCAGGGGAGCATGGGTAATGGGCGTTGTGGGGGGGGGCGGGGGGCGGGGGGGGAGGGCTTCCTGTCGGGAGCGCCGCGTGGGTCTGGTCAGCGGGGGGGGGGGGCGCTCGGCGCGGCGCGGCGAGGGGAGGGGCGGGGCCGCGCTGCGGAGGGTAATTAGTCACACAGGACCGCGGCGCCCTAACGAGGCCCGGGCACCCGAGGCAGGCGGCGAGGGGAGGAAGAGGAGCGCCCCCCCCCCCTCTTCATCCCTCTTTCTGTTTAACCCTTTCTTCAACTGCACCGTCTAACACTCTCTCTCTCTCTCTCTCTCTCTCTCTCTCAAGCAAATACTGCAAAACTCTCCCCCTACCATTTTTGTACACAGTTAAATGTTCACTGTTCACAGCTCTTATAAAGTACACGTGGTGCCAACTGGACTCATATGTACTCTGTCAGAGTTGAATTAACACTGGACACTTTTACGGTGTAACTTTGGGGTGCCGATGTGCCAGGATCCCGTTCTGCTGCAGGGGTTCCCAAACTTGTCTGACCCACTTAACGAGTGACCCTCCTAACACAGTCACGTGCAGCCCCGACGTGCTCAGACATGTCAATTCTGTTATTTTTAGTCAGAGTCCTGCGCATCTGACACCCATATTTCTGATATCCTGGATATCCGCTATAGAACAGCAGCCAGATTCCACTGCCTGCAGGCTGATAATGAAGCATATAAAAAATGAATATAATTCTTTCGCATTTACGGAAGTGAATTTTCTGTTTCCCTTTGCGCACGTTCTGTATTACACACGTAGCCCAGCGATCAAACAGACAGCGAAAAAACCACGAGAGGAAACAACACACGATCTTTAACAGGCTAAAAATAAAGTACGGCCTGTCACGGTGCGGAACAGCCGAACCGACTCAGCTACGGCTCGATCAGGAGCCAGTTACCGCGGCGACCAGAAAGCGCGCCTAGCAACAAGCTATGACAGGTCCTTACCCCGCTGCGTACTGCAGGGTGCTGGATGCTAACGGGTACGCTAGACCGCGCGCTCCTCGCATACTGTACTTTATCGTCATTATCAGCCAAGCGAGGAAGCGAAATTATGCTGACTTATGAAATGGGATTTTTTTTTTTTATTGCTGATATTTGATTACACCAAGTCAGCTTTTAAAAAAAAAAATGTTTTAAAAATGTTTTTCTGCATTATTTCTTAAATAATAGTAAAGCTTAAGTTGACTAGGAAGTGACATTGAGATTAAAACCTCTTTTACAAGTGAGACCTAGCCAAGACAGGGCCAAAGCAGTATACAACAGCATACAAAACAACAACGACGACAACAGCAGCACACAGAATAAAACAACCAATATGATAAAATACATAACCTGAATAATAATGCAGTTTATACGGCAGACATGTTTTTGCAGCCATGTTTATTTTAAATTGTATTAATTTATCCAACTTTAATAACCTCTGGGGTCAGATATGCAGGACTAGAAATGACATCATATACGCTAACCAGCGCAGTGTTTGATTGGTTCATGAGACCGTTGATGGAAGGAGTGTAGCCTGTTTTTAATGTGTCCACCCAAACCTTTCCAGACCCCCCCCCCAACCCCTCCCACACCCCCCCTCAGTGGATCCCCCCCCCTCAGTTTGGGACAGCTGCTTTAGCAGGGCTCTCCGCTCCCATTATCATGGAGAGGGGCACGTCGCAGGGGGTCGTCCCCCCATTTTGGGGGCAGCGTCCCACGGGGGACCCGGGCTGGAGGGGGTGGGCCCCCGAAAGCGGACACGCACCCGCTCGTTCCCCGGGCGCGGAGCGCTGGCTGCGCGTCGGCCTTCTGTGATTGATTATCCGACCGCCATTAGCGGTTTTGTTTTTTTGTTAAAAAGCGGATCGTTACGGGGATCGATGCGGCCCTCCAGCCCCGCCGCCCGTTCGTCTCCGCCTGAATGTCGGCCGGCGTTCTCAGCGACCCGCGAGGGCTGATGCTAATGCGTTTGCCGCGCGCGCCAGGGCAGACGAGGGGGGGGGGGGGGGGGCGTCTGGAGGGGAGAGAGCAGCAGCAGCGGGGGAGACCTCATGCATTTTAATGCGCTTCCTGTGCAAATGCCCTCCCGGCCGCCCAGCCCCCCCCAGCCTGCCCCCCCCCACCCCCCACCCCCCCCAGCCGGGACCTTAATCTTCTGGCGTCGGCGTCATTAAGGGGCCGTTCCGCTCCGCCAGCTCGGCTCCGGCCGCGCCCCCCACCCCACCCCCCCACGCTCCGCCGGGAGGCACTCTGCGTGCGGGGGCGTGCTGGGGGTGGGTTAGTCTCTCCTCTCACGAAAAGGAGAAGCGGACGGCTCCCTGTCGTTTTAACCCCTTTGAAAAGCAGGGGTTTTTTTTTGGAATGTTTTTTTGTCACAGTTCAGTGTCGGTGTTCTAGAACTCTGGGAGTTGCTTTCGGTCTCCGGCGATTGTGACATCAGCGTTGGAATGTTCAGTCCCTTGTGACCTCACACGTTAGAGGGAAACGTTAGCAGGCGATGCAAACGTTGCCTGTCAGCGGGTTTCTCCGAACGTGAAACTTCCCCTCCCGTCTCCGCGGGGCGACTGGTCACATGATGCCCGTGCGCTCACCCAGCCCGGGAGGGACGAGCGGCGGTGGGGGCGTGTAGCAGGAAGGGGGGGGGCTGAGAGACCGCTGTGATTGACAGCTCAGCTCCTGCGTCGCGGTCTGCTCCTAAGCTCCGGAATCTCTTTAAATCCGTTATCCGGAGGGGGAAACTTGTTCGATGATATTAAAGTCAAACATTGATCCTTAAACTAAAGCAGACGGAATTACCGGCGTGCTGGTTTTAGCCTGCTCTTCCGTCGTCTCTCCCAGCGGATGAGAAGAGTAAAGAGGAGAGTGGATCCGCCACGGCGTCGGGTTCGAAGCGCTGACCGCGCCGTTACTGCCGTCCGGGAGTTTGGCGCTGGCTTGTTTGTGTTTTTCGGGTTCTGTTCTGGCTGCCGTACCGTCTGCACGATGCCCACTGTTAAGATTCATGCAGATTGATTTCAGCCCCGGAAGCTTAGATACTGGGGGGATTCTGGGAAATCTTGGGGCTGTGTTGAGGTCTCTCACTGAACGATGTCTTGCATATAATGGCCCCTAACACCGCATGACTTTGCATGTTGATATCGTAAATTGATGTGGCCAGCGTTCTTCCTCTTCGTTAATGCACAGAGTCACGCACGTGTTGGGTGAACTTGATAATGTAAGTGGATCAAGGGAGTGAACAGCTATAAACCCCCAGCCCTCCCCCCCCCCCTCCCTGCTGCAGTCTCAGCCCCCACCCCCCCTCCCCAATGCAGCCTCACCCCCCCTTTACACCCCCCCCCCCCCCCCCCCCCGCCGGACTGGGAGAGAAGCGGTTAATGCCTGCCTCCTCCCCCCCTCCCCCCCCCTCCCCACGCCGCCGGACTGGGAGAGAAGCGGTTAATGCCAGCCTCCTCCCCCCCCCCCCCCCCCTCCACGCCGCAGGGCTAATGCGATGGGGGGGTTAATGCCTCCCTCCCTCCTAAATTGCCCGCTGTAAAGCGGAAGAGAGCGGGTGTGCGGGGGCGCGTCTCCCCGTGATTACGGCTAATCACAATCGAGCGGGGGCCTGGGGGCCCGGCTGCCTCGCTCCCGCGCGCCGCTCTAATTGGCCGTTACTCTTCCGCGGGCCGTCCGGGGTGGGGGGGGTGGGGGGGGCTTAGGGGGCGCGGTGCTGGGGCCTGGCGGGGGTCGCGGCAGTGACCGCGGGCCGGCCCTAATTGCGAGGCCTGAGGGGGGGGCAGGGGGGAGGGAGGAGGGGGGGGGATTAGGCCAGGTGATTACACACTTCACAGTGTAATTACATAAGCAGCGTTCGGACCGTGGCGTCCCACGCCAGGGCCCAAGGTCACGAGCCGCGCTCCCTCCGCCCCCCATCCCCCCCCCCCCCCCCCCCCCCCAGATTAATTGGAGCTGCCAGCGGAGCGCGGGGGCGGGGGCGGGGGCGGGGGCGCTGGCGGGCCGTTATACGATTAGCATTAACATTTCAGCAGCGGCCGATCGATCGCTGATTCCCTCCCCGCCGCCTGCGCTCCCCGCTTCCTCTCCGCTCTCTCGCTTTCTCTCTCTTCCTTTCACTTTCTCTCCCTCTCTCTCTTTCCCTTTCTCGCTTTCTCTCTCACTGTCTGTCCCTTTTGCTTTCTCTTGCTTTCTCCCTCTCTCTCGCTTTCTCTCTCTACCTCTGTGCTCTTACTTTCTCTCTCTCTCTCTCTCTCGCTTTCTCTCTCCCTCTACCTCTGTGCTCTCACTTTCTCTCTCTCTCTCTCTCTCTCTCTCTCTCCCTCTACCTCTGTGCTCTCGCTTTCTCTCTCTCTCTCTACCACTGTGCTCTCATTTTCTCTCTCTCTTGCACTCTCCCTCTCTCTCCCTCTCTCTCCCTTTCCTTTGTTGCATGAGGGGATAAAAGCAGGCATGCGTGCGTTTAGTTTGGAAGAGGCTGAGGCAAAGATTTTTATTTCTTTTCTTTTTCAATGCACCAAAACGTGGAGAAACATTTACTCTGAAATGCGACGCGGTAACCTCCCTCAGCCTGCTGGGAGTGTGCGCTTCAGGTTCCCTCAGGGAGCCTCGTGTGTGTGTGTGTGTGTGTGTGTGTGTGTGTGTCTGTGTGTGTGTGCGTGTGTGTGTTTGTGCATATATTATATGTGTGTGTGTGTGTTTGTATATATGTGTGTGCGCGTGTGCGTGTGCATGTGTGTGTGTGTGCGTTCGTATGTGTGTGTGTGTTTGTGTGCGTGCATCTGTGTGTGCGTGTGTGTGTGAGCGTGTGAGCATGTGTGTGTGTATGTGTGTGTGTGTGTGCGTGTGAGCATGTGTGCGTGTATATAAGTGCGTGTGTGTGTGTGTGTGTGCGTGCATCTGTGTGTGCGTGTGTGTGTGAGCGTGTGAGCATGTGTGTGTGTATGTGTGTGTGAGCGTGTGAGCATGTGTGCATGTATATAAGTGCGTGCGTGTGTGTGTGTGTGCGTGCATCTGTGTGTGCGTGTGTGTGTGAGCGTGTGAGCATGTGTGTGTGTATGTGTGTGTGTGTGAGCGTGTGAGCATGTGTGTGTGTATGTGTGTGTGAGCGTGTGAGCATGTGTGCGTGTATATAAGTGATTGCGTGTGTGCGTGTGCGTGCGTGTCTGTCTCTATGCGGTGGGGGGGGGGGGCGGTGTACACTGAAAGAGGAACCTGAGGGACACAGCCTCGTGTTTTTTGTTCTCTGTGAAACTGCTCTCCTCTCTGTGGAAAGGTGAGAGCTGTTCAGGGGGGTGTGTTGTGCCGTGTGCTGTTGCACAGGCGGGAAGGTGAGGTGGGGGGGTGGGGGGGAGGCGGGGGGGTCATCTTTTATACCTCATAGAAAAAAAAGAGAAACAAAAAAAAATGTAATTAATGGGGCTGTGAGACAGAGGGCCCTTTCACTGGCTGGGTGCGGTGGAGAAAGGGAGGGAGGAAAGAGGGGTGGGGGTCAGAAGGGGGGGGGGGGGGCAGGGGGAGAAACAGAAAAGAGGAAGGCCTGTGTTAATTAGGATTAGGAGGCCCCCTCGGCCCGGCGGCCTGGCCACAGCGGACCCGTCGCCACAGCTGTCTGGAGCCCGGCGCTCTCATTGTGCATTCAGCCCTCATTATGTGTGCGGCCGGGGCGGGGGGGGGGGGGGGGCGGGGGGGTGAGGGGGGGGGGGGCGGGGGGGGGGGCCGGGGCCGGGGGGGGGGGGGGGGGGGGGGGCGGCGCGGCGACGGCGGGAACAAACATCGCCGCCGGCCGCGGCGTGACAAGACTGATGAGGGCGCAGCGCGGGGTTCGGCAGCCGCCGGCCCCCCGGGGGGGCGGGGGAGATAAAAATCCAACAAAATGGAGCCCGTAAAACAGCACATCACTCATGGCTGTGGGTTTTATACGAGTGTGTGCGTGTGTGTGTGTGTGTGTGTGTGTGCGTACGCTTTTATTTATGTGTGCTTACGTTTATTACTATTTTAATTTTAATATGAGGTGCTGTGGGATAACGATTTGTTGGCTTTTGCCGCCCCCCCCCCCCCCTCTCCCCTTAATCATCCCCTGTCCCAGGCCAGGCTTGTCCTGGGATATTTTGGCGTGCAGTTTGTGATTGTCACGCTCCTCATACCAGTGGCTACAGAGGCTTTCTTTGTCTTTTTTATTCTTTAAGAGATCGTATAATTTTTGAGTGAGTGAGGATAACTCAGCCGTATTTGGTGTGCCAGTGCACTGCAGCAGCCGAAAGCCTTTGAAAGCTGAAAGGTTGTTTTATTTTCGTTTTTTCCCTCTCTCTCCTGTACCACAGGGACATCTCACATCCTCCACCCCTCCTGTCTCCGCAAAACGCCCCCCACATCGCCCTGGGACCCCACCTGCGGCCCCCCTTCCTCGGCATGCCCTCAGCTCTGTGCCAGACGCCGGGTGAGTCTCGCCCCCCCCCCCCCCCCCACCCCGTCACTCCGTCACCATGGCAACCCCAGACCCCGCTGGCGGGTCGCACCCCGACGCAAAACCCCGAAACTTGCCGACACGTGACGCAGACCCCATTTTCTTTTTTTTCCAGCCAATGGCTTCAGAGCAAAGAGAACGTTTCACACAAAGGAAACCTGCAGGTTGTCTGAGAGAAAGGGCCTTGTGCTGCACTTGTACTTTCCTTCAAAGTGGAGGCTTGTGCTTCATCACATTATAATGTGCTGCAGTGACACCGTATTGCAGATCTACCAGATTCTTTAGATATGTATACACATGTAGAGTTAATACATACATTTGCTCGTGGTTTTAGGGGAAATTTAGACAGCATACAGAACTCCCATTATCCTCTAATGCAAGTGAATATATTTTTAAATGTACCTTATCCTCTCCTTAGCCCAGTGCATGCTGGGATAGGCTCTGACCGGGAATAAGCCGGTTAGATAATGGATGGATGGATGGATGGATGGATGGATGGGTGGGTGGGTGGGTGGGTGGATGGATGGATAGATGGATGGATGGATGGGTGCGTGGATGGATGGCTGGATAGATGGATGGATGGATGGATGGATGGATGGATGGATGCATGGTTGGATGGATGGATGGATTGATGGTTGGTTGGTTGGATGGATGGATGGATGGATGGATGGATGGATGGATGGATGGATGGATGGATGGATGGCTGGATAGATAGATGGATGGATGGATGGATGGATTGATGGCTGGATAGATGGATGGATGGATGGATTGATGGATGGATGGCTGGATAGATGGATGGATGGATGGATGTTATTGCTCATGCTCTTCCTCATTCCCCGCAGGCTACGGGTTCCTGCAGCCTGCGCAGGCGGAGATGTTTGCCCGGCAGCAGGAGATGCTGCGCAAACAGAACCTGGCCAGGTGAGCCCCCCCCCCCCCCCCCCCCCCCCCGAAAGGGCTGTTTATTCCGCTGTGTTCCAGGCACCTGCGCTGTGGCCAAAAAGAGCAGAACACTGGCTTTAATTTTTTATTTTAACCGTTATTTAACCAGAGGAAGCCACATTGAGATTGACATCTCGGTTTATAAATGGGCTTAGGTTTGATTTGATTTGGTTTATGTGTGACATATTTATAAAGGAGTGAAGCCATACGGTCTCTCTTGTGTATTTTTGAGAAGTGTGTAGGTGTGTGTACTGAGCACACTGTGTGTGTGTGTACTGAGCGCAGTGTGTGTGTGTGTACTGAGTGCAGTGTGTGTGTGTGTACTGAGTGCAGTGTGTTACTGAGCATAGTGCTGTGTGTGTGTGTGTATGTGTGTGTGCTGATACTGAGCACAGTGCTCTGTGTGTGTGTGTGTGTGTGTGTGATGATACTGAGCATAGTGCTGTGTGTGTGTGTGTGTGTCTGTGTATGTACTGAGTGCAGTGTGTGTGTGTACTGAGTGCAGTGTGTTACTGAGCATAGTGCTCTGTGTGTATGTGTGTGTGTGTGTGTGTGTGTGTGTGTACTGAGTGCTGTGTGTGTGTGTGTGTGTGTGTGTGTACTGAGTGCTGTGTGTGTGTGTGTGTGTGTGTGTGTGTGTGCTGATACTGAGCACAGTGCTGTGTGTGTGTGTGTGTGTATCTGTGTGTGTGTGTGTGTGTGTGTACTGAGTGCTGTGTGTGTGTGTGTGTGTGTGTACTGAATGCTGTGTGTGTGTGTGTGTGTGTGTGTGTGTGTACTGATACTGAGCACAGTGCTGTGTGTGTGTGTGTGTGTGTGTGTGTGTGTGTGTGTGTGTGTGTGTGTGTGTGTGTGTGTGTGAGTGTGAGTGTGTGTGTGTGTGTGTGTGTGTGTGTGTGTGTGTGTGTCTGTGTACTGAGCACAGTTCTGCGTATCGCTGATGCAGGCTGGAGCTGGAGAACCTGCACCGGCAGCGTGTCCTTGGCGACCAGCTGGCCCTGCCCCCGAGCCTGCCCCCGGACCACCCCGCCCTGCGCAGCCTGCACGACATCCCCGAGGGCCACCCGCTGCGCGAGGAGCTGAGCCGCCGCAGCGCCATGCTGGTGCTGCGCCACAACAACACGCCGCTGCTCTCCCTCAACCACCAGGGGGCGGCGGGGAGCAGCGCGCCCAAGGAGCCCGGCTCGCGCAAGAGCTCCCGCAAGGGGGGCCACGGCCGGGGGGACCCGCACGGGGCCCTCCAGGAGGGGGCCAGGGACCAGCCGGGGGACGGGCGGTCGCGGGACGAGGGGGGGGGCGGACCGGCCGGACGAGGAGATGAAGGACTCGGAGAGCGACGCGGAGGCGGGCGAGGAGCTGCCCAAGGCCGACGGGCACGGCCTGCCCGCCGAGCTGTGCCAGGGCAAGGAGGCCGCCAAGGCGTGCGAGGGGGCGAAGGAGCCGGGCGAGGTCTCGGGGCGTCTGAGCGCCCCCTGCAGCTCGGTGGGGGCGGAGTCCCC
>NC_049211.1:6586759-6669259 GCF_013347855.1 Anguilla anguilla | reverse complement strand
AGCCAGTGTGGGTTGTAGCTGGGTGGAGCCGCAGGGTCTGGGAGACCACCGTCACATGACCCCCCCGCTTGTGCCTCGCCCAGGTTTTCCGGGAGCAGGCGATCGACGGAGAGACCCTGCCTTTGCTCACCGAGGAGCACCTGCTGAACAACATGGGCCTGAAACTGGGCCCCGCCCTCAAGATCCGCTCCCAGGTAAGCAGCCTTCCCTGAAACACGCACCCACTGCTCAGCCAATGGGCATTTAATGCAGTCTGCTCCCAACTAACCTTCCCTAAACATGAACACACTGCCGAGCCAATGGGCATGGGACCCTTTAAGGTGTGAGGTCACAAATATGAGATTAGAATGTTCTTAACTGAACATTCTAATGCTGATGTCACAATCACTGCTGGTGACTGAAAGCGACAGAGTTCTAGAACACTGACTTAGAATTTTGAAAAAACATTTTTTTTTATTTTTATTTTTTTAAACCTACTCTTCAGAAGGTTAGACAATCCACTCCCAGCTAACGTTCCCTAAACGTCCACCCACTTCTAGACCGATTGGACATTTAAAACAATCCACTCACAGCTAACGTTGGCTAAACACACACCCACTGCTGTCCTAGTGGGCTGGGATTCAGAACAGGCTCAGCTCTGTGATAACCATTTCATTTCCCTCTTTGGGATGCTGCTTGCTTACCTGAAATTCCAGGGGGCTGCTTCCAAAAACCATTACTTTCGGTGGCTTTTTCTACTCGACCCCCATCGATTTCAATTAAGCGCGGACGGGGGGTCTGTAACCCCAGCTGTGGAATGCCCGTGATTGATATGAATGGCCCCCCTGGAGTGAATGGTGCTCCCAGTCCTGTACGGCATGGTCCCACACACACAGAACCCGAGTCCGGGTCCAGTCCTGTCCTGGGTCTAATACAGAGCGTTAGGTCTGATGGACACTGCTGGCACAATCCCGCCACTGTGGGTTAAATAAGTAAAAATGGGTGAGGCAGTACCCAACACCTCACCTTACCCAGCATCAGCCCATATAATGTAGAGTGCCTGTTAATACCAACAACCTTATGTTTTGCACAGATTGTCCACACCCTGGTTTGCTCTTATGTTACATTTTTTGCAGTTCCCCACTTTTATACAATCTGTAACAGTGGTAACCAACCCTGTTCCTGGAGATCTACCATCCTGTAGGTTTTCATCTCAACTCTAATTTAGCACACCTGACTCTACTAATTAGCATCTGTAGCTTATTATGAGGTGTGCTTTGTTAGGGGTGGAGTTAAAACCTGCAGGACGGTATCTCTTGAGGAACCTGGTTGGTTACTACAGATCTGTACTTACAGACTGAAAATATAAGAATTGAAAGACCAGGCCGAAGCCAGGCTGTGGTATTCTGTGCAGATGGAGAGCAGTGGAACAGTGGAGGGAAAGCGACAGTTGAAGCTTCTTGTTGGGGGGTCTGGGGGGGGGGGGGGTCATGGTGGGCGTTGTCGTGACGACGGCGTGTGGCTTGTGTCCCCTCAGGTGGCGCGGCGCATCGGCCGAATTCTCTGCATGACCAGCTTCCCGCTGGCCTTCCCGCTACCGCCATCTGCTCTGCGCCCCCCGGACCGGGACCCCCTGCCCATGGAGAACCGGCCCCCCTCCGCCGGCAGCCCCCCCTCCCCCTACGGCGGACTGGCCGTCTGCCGCGCCTCGCCCAAACAGGAGAACGGGAGCACCGACGCCTCGAAGCCGCCATCTTAGAAATACAAAAACAACAATAATAATAATAATAATAATAATAAAATAACCCCTCAGACAGCTTTCAGCTCTCTGCCAGGGAGAGAGGGAGAGAGAGAACGAGAGAAAGAGAGAAAGAAAGCGAGTGAGAGAAAATGAGTGGAGGGTGAGAGAGTGATGGAGATAGAGAATGAGAGAAGAGAGTGATGGAGATAGAGGATGAGAGGAAAGAGAGAGAGAGAGAGAAGAGAGAGAGAAGAATCTTCCCTCGCTGGACAAGACAAACCTAAATTTGTTGCGAACTCTCCCGGACTACTACACCTTACAGCAGAAACCCTTGCGGTTCGGGGCATTTGGAATCAGAAAACAAAACTACGAGGACAAGGACATTTTAAAAAAAGGGACCGGAGGCCTTCCGGCCTCTCACACCGGCAGCGGGGAGAGCGGGGATCCAGAGACGGGAAACCCGGGGGTGCTGTGTGTGAGAGGCGGGAACGCAGACGGACAGCTGGGCTCTGACAGCCGCCCGGAGAACCAGCCCCACAAAACCATGACATTCTCCAGCGTCGAGGCGGGCGATACGGGAAGCTTTCCGGAACGATCCACACGCTCGCCCCGGTGCCTGACGCTTTCAGGCACACAAAAAAAAACCGATAAACTGACATCCTTATTTTTTGGTTTTTCCGCCACCCCCCCCCGCCCACCCCCCATTTCATTCAGCCCTCCCTCTTTCACAGCAGATTCTGATCCTGGCAGAACGAATCCGTCGTTATTTTTTTTTGCAACTATGCATTCCGCGATTCTATACCAAAGAACGAGCAGGGATGTGTGTAGAATCTGGTGTACAGGAAAATGGCGGCCGCTCGCTTTACGGGCAAGGCTCGGTCGCGTGGAAGGAGGGATGGAGGGATGGACGGATAAGCCCGGAGGAGACTGATCCAGGTACCCACAGATCCGATCGGGGACGCGGGAGGAGCCCCAGCATCCCTTGCGGTCTCTACGGGACACGGGAGGTACCCTTGACTAAAGGCTACTGACGCAGCACAGCTATAATGGATCTCGGCTCTGTGTATCCGTAAGGTCCACGCAGTTCCATTCTGTACAGTTACTTACTGAAGATGACTAAAATATAAATATATATATATATATGTGTACTGAAGGCTACATAAGTGGTACTTTTTTTTGTTAAGTGTAGTTGCACGAATTACATATTTCAATACCAAACAAAATGTGACTTGCTTACTTTGGTGGTACGTTTGTTCATGATTTCCATTTGCTCAGTATTCAGTTGTAATATGTAAAGCCTCTCTTACAAATGCTACTTAACGGCATATAAATATGGAGAAAATATTTATAGCATTTTTGTTGTAGTTGACATAACACGAATATGTACATAATTCATCCTTTAAATGGATGCCAAAGATCATTTTTTTTCCTCCGTTACAGGGAAACGAAAGGCACAATGCTCTTTATGCAAATTTTTGAATTTGTTATGAATTTTTTAAGATGCATAAGCAATGACAATTAAAGTGGTCTTTAGATTTCCCATTAGTCTTTTGAGTCTTTCCCCTATTTTTCTATTCAGCCTCGGCTAAATAAATCCACTGGAAAAAAAAAAGAATAATAATTTGCAGCCGTTTTTTCCTCTTTACCCCAGTCTTGGGCTGGAGATTTATGGGTGTTAATCTGCGGACACTTGACTCTTTGCCAGAAGGGGGTTCGCGACCGGCAGCCAGACGGTAGTTTGGATCTCTGACTGAAGACCTCTCGGGGTGGGGGGGGTGGGGGGGGGTGGGGGGGGGGACAGGGGGGTCAAAGGTGAAGAACGGCAGTTGGCCCAGGAAGCGCAAACCCGGGCCAAGGTCTCGCTCCTGTCCTTAAAGGGAGCAGCTGACCCCGCGGGGTGCCCGGCGCCCTCATCAGGAGCTCGTCTGCAGGCGGTTGGGATCGGCGGCGACAGGTGCCGGTTGCCATGGAAACGGCCGACACGGCCTGAGCCAACACTGATACGGCGGCAAACTTACCAGACACTCACTCACAGCCCTTTTTATTTTTTTCATTAAAAAACTCATTCATTATTATTATTAATTAAGTGAAGAGAATATTACAGGAACCAAACGACATATAAACATAAACATGAAAACACACACCAGGAAAAACACACGTCGCCCTTCGTAAACGCAGCTAACAAAAGTCCATACAGTCAAACGAAAAAAAAAAAACTCTGTCAACAAGGTTCTCCTTTAAGTCAAAAACGAATTCGGTAGGTAAACAGATCACGCCCTGTGCCCCGCCTTGCTCACACGGATACGCTCTCCCTCTCGTCCCTCTCTGTCAACACGCCCCATCTGCCCGTCTGTGAACAGCACGTTCTCTGGAGGAGCACACGACTAAATTAACTTTGGCAGTAAATGTGAACTGGGACAGGAGAATATTTCGGTTTTCGCATTGCGATGCATCTGAAGTACGTTGCGGTAGCAGCACAGAGGGGATGGCTAAAGTTGTAAAAAAAAAAGGTTGTGTGGCTGCAGGGATCTGGTTCAGCATTAATATCGAGGTGAGGTGTACGTTCGGAAACCAAGAGAAAATGGACTTCTGCCCGCAGGCACTTTACGCTCAAATTGATTGATTGATTGATTGATTGATTGATTGATTGATTGATTGATTGAAATTCTTTATTGATCATTAAAATACAAGTGGCCACCCTCTAGCCAGAGATGCCCCAGATACAGAAATCATCAAAAGGATAAAAACACAATAAAGCCCAAAGGCTTATTTCCATTGTGGTCCTTATTTTGGGGGTGTGGGGGGGTAGGGTGGTGCAACCTGAATCATCACTGAAACGCCGAGCACTTGGAGTTTTTCTGGGTATGGTTGGGGTCCTCTTCCTAGGGCTTTCGTCATACTTGTTCCTGGTTATGGTTATACACTTTGTTGTACGTCGCTCTGGATAAGAGCGTCTGCCAAATGCCTGTAATGTAAGCCAGGGCAGTGGAAGCTCATACTTCACACAGGGGGTCCTCAGTCCAGGTGTGTGACTGGCACTGGCTTGTATTATATAACAGTAGCTTTAGCTTGTTAGCTGACATCTGACCTGACTACTCTGAGGCTGAATAACTGCCATATTCATACAAGCAGGTCGGCCAGTGGAGGATGGGTCCCCCCCCCCCCCTATAGCCGGGTTCTTCCTCAGATTTCTTCCCATTGGGCAGCGTTTTCTCACTGCCGTTTCAGTGTTTTTCTTTTTTTTTTTTGTTAAACTCAACTGCTTGTTTTTTTGTGGGTTCAGGCCTTGGTTTGGTCTTCTGTGAAGCATCCATGTGACCGTATCTCTGTAAAAAGTGCTGGAGTAGTGAAATTGAATTTGAACTGAACCCGCCTCAGTCACATATCTTATAGGGCGAAGGAGAGAAGGAGTGGGAGAGATAGAGACAGGCAGTGGAGGAGAAGTATGATGTGGGGAAGGGAAACAGCCGCAGAAAGAGCAGAAGCGAGAGAGCGGCGGAGAGAAAGAGAGAGAGAGCCTGGAGGAATAACGGCAGAAGGAGGGATGAAGGGAGGAGAGAGCCGTCTCTGTGCTCCCGAGGAGGAGGAGGAGAGGAGGAACACACTGCTCTCTCTGTTCCCGCTCCGCCACCTGGGCAGCGGGGCTGGCCCGGGATCAGACGGGCTTCTGGCAAGCGCCCTGCTTCGGGGAGAGCCCGCAGCTCACCTCCCCAAGCCCCCCCCTGCCGCGCCCCCCCCCCCCCCACCTCCGCCACCACCCCCCCCCCTCCCCTTGCCCGCGGCTCACCCCCCCACCTCCGCCACCACCGCCCCCCCACCCCTCCCCTTGCCCGCGGCTCACCCCCCCACCTCTGCCCCCCCCCCCCACCCCCGCCCGCGGCTCACCCCCCTCCACCTCCGCCAGACCCCCTCCCACAGGCGTGTCCTCCGGCTAGACCGACCGAGATGGTTCCTGGCCCAGACCTCCACACACACACACAGGGCGGGGCTGGATTTCGGCAAGCCAGAAAAGCTCAGTGAGTTACAGCAATTAAAAGCAAAACGGGAAAGTGCTCACAAACTGTGTTAGTTTAAAAACACACGTTATGCTCTCATCTATTTCGGCACATTCCACTTTAAGGCCTTAAATGTCCACCTGAATAATGAAACACTATATTATTTAACCATTTTATTATTGTATTAATTTAATTTATTTTATTTTATTTTGGTTCATTGTTAAAAAAATTTTGCATGGCCACAATCCAAGATGGCTTGTCATTTTATATCATGTACGTTCACCAGCCCGTTGATATAGCTGGATTTTAATAGCATGCTGTGAGCATATTGAAGGTTGGAAGCGTATTTTCTTACTATTATGTAAATGAATGTAATGAAGATGCAACTGTGTCTGTCAAAACGATGACAGTAAGCCCACACGTATCCACAACCAATGGCAGCACAGACGCTCAGTTTGTGGAAGGACAGAGTTCCACTGAGAGGTATTACAAACAGCAGAAATAATTTTGGTGCAAAATAAAAATAAAAAAACCCCAGAAGTGTATGGTCACAAATTTAAAATCCTGTCCAAATCAAAGCTCATCTCAATGTCTTGTATGTACAGTAGTACAATTAATCATTAGCTACTAAACAATACGAATGTGGATGTTCTGCCCTTCTTTGACTATGTGGGAGGGGGGGGGGGGGTATGGGGGGAGACTGCTGCCTCAAGGTAGATTGGAGGATGGGGTTTATATGCTGAGGGTCGGTACACTGCAGTTTAACTGCGCCGAGCTCCTGTGGGATGCACTGGACTGGCTTGCTCATCATCATTACCATGTGACCATGACCATGACCATGTGAGCTTACTGAGCTACCTGCCACTCAAAATCCATCAGAGATACAAATGCACTTATAATATCGTTTCCATGTCTAGCATTGCTGACAAAAAAATGGAGGGAGATGCACAACATTTGTATATGTACTCACAATTTATTCATGGAAGAAAAGAGAACTTTTATTGGAATCTGCTTAAACACGTTTATGAAAACCTTTAAAAAATAATAATAATAATAACCGTCATATCATAGGTGTCCCACCATTTTATAAAGTAGGCCCTACATTTTTTTGTTTGTTTTGTTTAATAAATTGCCCTAAATTTTAAACAGAATTACGCGCTGTGTTTCCAGTGCCTATCAGTATAAGATTTAAATTAAATTAATCCTGATTACCACAGATGGCTCAGAAAAGAAGAATTAGGGTATTTAAATGATGAGCGAAAAAAACGTGCTTACCTGAATGGCAAGGATTCTCTGACCATTCAATTGGTGTGGGGCGTTACGCCTACAGAGATGCCTGATATACTACATTTCATAATTTGAGAAGAAAAAAAAACATTCACGCAGGCTACCATATTTTTTTAAATTAGTTATTGTAATCTATGTTTGTTCAAGTTCACTGATTGGTCATTTATTGACCCGACTACTCAAGCAAAGCGGAAGGTGGCTTCACAGCTAGGGAATCAGCTGGTTGGTCCTCAGGTAAGAATTTTCGAAAAAGCCGCTGTTTAAGATTAGTAAACGCCGCGGGTCGACAGTCATACCTCTCCAAACAAAAGATGGCTTTTCAAAAAAGAGGTAGGCCCAACTTTAGCACAAGAGTATCATCTTTTTAACGTTAATACCCGCGCTGTTGAAAAGTGTATCGGCGCGAGCGGTGCAGAGGAGGAGCTATTCGACAGATATAAGGCGAAATTGTGTAGTCCCAGTACCATCAGGTTGCTTAAACGCCGTGTGTTTATGTAGAACCTTGCATTGTTACCTGGATAACCCACTTATACTCAGTTGGCAAGCAATCGAAACATGTGCTGTTACTGTTGCCGAAAAACAGCGATTTCAGTTTCTTAAATTCCATGTTAAAATGTGATCTGCAACATAAGCTACGTTGGCTACAGTACGCTCCAGTTTGGATAACATAGAATCTGGGTACTATGTAGCTGATAGTCTCGCCCGAACTAGCCAGTTGAGCTACATTTTCCAGGATTTTAACTGCATTATTATACATACTCTCGTTTATGTAGGCAACAGAGCCAGGTGGTTAGGCGAAGCAGGTTTATAGCTGAGGTCCCTTGCCAAGAACTCAAAAAAGACAAGTTGGAGCGCCATATGGCAGCAAGGTGTACGAAAACTTTGTCGGGCACCACCGCTCTCTTCACTTGTTTGTTCTGGTTTGAAATTGACTCTGTGCAGTCATCAAATGACCCCAGATGTAATATAGCGCAATGACATTGCGTGCGTCAGAGTAGGCGCGAGGAAAACGACGAAGCCAAAGGGTGTGGTCCACTGTTGCGCGCTGATGCCAACTCCTTGCCCATTTAAAAATGGATAAATAAATCCAGGTAAAACGCTGCCGTGCTGCCACCGCTGTGTTTACAAAGATCCCATCTTGGTTCAGTGTACACAATGTCAGCTTTCAGGTAATGTCATCAAGTTGACAACAGCAGGTGTGCTGTTAAAAAAAAAAAATTAACTGCAGCTTACCTTCAGCACGCCCACATTCAATTCCGATGCGATCTCTCACACTGGCTTACCAAGTTGCAAATGGCTAGGCCTCTTCCGATCGTCAGTCAGTAACGTCAGTCAGTAACGTGATCACACCACGCGCTCCAACCAGACCTCTCTGTACCGCATCCTCCCGCCAGCTGGCTGTCGCGGCCCCGGCCTACTCTCTCTTCCCTTTCCCCGGTTGCCTGAACAACCTTCCCCAGTCGGTCAGGAAGGGAGATTCACTGGATGTCTTCTGCAAATATCTTGAAACTCACATTTTCCAATTATACTTAAAGTTTCTATTTATCTCAAGGTTTTTATATTAAAAAACCACAACTATTCTCTCACAGGTCTTGAGACAAACACCAGGAAGGTGGTGTGATTGTAACTGTAAGCGTTTTGCTTACTGTATGAAATTTTCATTTTTGTCAGTTGCTTTGTCTGAAAGTATCTGCTTTATAGTGTGTGTACACCCCAACTCCAGTGCCATCCCAACACATGTACCCTGTTACAGAAAAATGGTCTATTGAGGATGGGTCCTTCATACTGTACAAACAATACAAGCTGACAAAGCACAATTCTTATTCCATGGGGAGTTGCACCAGTTCATAAAGTACCTCCCCGAATCTTTGGTTAGAAAAGACTTATCAGCATGTAGATTCTGACCTTTGAGGAAGACATTTGGCTGTGAATGAAAAGATCCCTAGTCCTTCAATATAAAACTGTTACCCCAAAGAAAGTTCAGGTAGGTGGTTTCTAAGTATTGCTTGAGACTTCTATTTTTATAGAGGCTGAAGTTGCTCCACAGTGTTCGATTTCTCCTCAAGTCCCTGAAGAATCACTTCAATAAAGCTCCACTCAGGCAACGGGCCTTCATCCTCCTGCCCTTCCCTAGTGCTGAACTCTTCCTCCTCATCCTCCTCGTTCAGAGCTATGGTGCCATTTCGGTCTCCCTCGCCCATTTCGGACCGAAGCAGGAGAAAGCCGTTAACGGCGAAAGCACTCCGTGAGTACTGTAGAGAAAAGCACGTGGGCTTTTATATATCCCTGCTACTACGCACAAGATGGATGAGAGCTACCCGGAGGAAAAGCCCATCGACCCCAGCGGGCCCCAGCGAATGTGATTCCGCGGACGCGAGAGGTAATTACATTGCGTGTCTCCAGGACAGACGGCGAATATCCTTTTCACCAGTGTGTGAAACCCCAAAGTCTCGTTCTCGCACTTCAGTTTGCACCAATGTGACGGATACGTTAAAGAGGGACAGCTTAAAGCCAATCGTGAACATTAACCTGAATCACAATCGTATATGATGGATGAAGATTTGCTTTTTAACTGCCGCACCAAGTAAAAACCCATAGAAACATGTGAGTGTATGTAGCCTATACGAACCGTTGAGAATGGTTAGGGTCTCTTCCTTTTTGAAGAATTGTGTGCCTGATAACACACAGAATGCACATCAGAACACATGAAAAACAAGGCAACGCAGCAAAATTACTGGACATCTGAGGAACACTGTGATACACGTGTCTTCATTTATTGTTTTTTATGAATTGAATTGACAGAATATTCGACATTTTTTTTAAAGAAGAAAGTTTTCCGTTATCTTGAGTTTAGGGTAGAAAATGAAATGCACTCACTGATTCCCTGTCGAGGCACAGAAAAATGACACTGAGTTTGGTGTGCCTGGCTCCTCAGGGTTTGGTTGGTTATGCCTGTACGCAATTTCCTTATTCAGCACTTCTGATCATTATCTGCTGGCATTGTTCAGTTAGGAACATGTCTTGCAATTCAGCGATCTAAGGAAGTGGTTAGCTTTGAGAAGTGGCCAAAAAATGCAAAAATTGTATCTTTTTTATGACTTCTCTTTTTAGACAAAAATACATTGATCCGTGAAGTATGTTTGCTCTCATCTTTATCCTGGAAGTATTGAACTCTCATTCGGAAATATGGCCTTCAACATTTCATAGCTACTCACAGAATTTTGACCAGCGGATGAGGGGACATTATTCCTTTTTCTTTATTCCCCACCTGATGTTAAACACCTGACATCATTTCATCATTTCTATAACTGATCTAATAAATGTAGCCTGCTAAAATTTAATTGGCAGTGTGCATTCGCTATTTTTAGTTACCATGGCATTTTTTAAAATTGACCTCGTCTAGGTTATTTCAGACTAATAATACCTGAAGGTATGGTCTTGTATATTATTTAAATGCATAATAATTGATCAAATGTTTCAATCCCCTCTGAGAGTTGTTTTTCTGTTGATTTGTGGGGGCTGTTTTCTAGCTGTAGTACGCTCTGTAGAAAACGTTCACGTGTACTGTCCCCAGAACAGCCGAACAAATGTCGGCTGAGGCTGGATCTGTGTCCACACACTGACTTCATTGCTCGTGGCCATTGTTCAGACACCGAGCAGCAAAGGTATATCGTGTGGAGAAAACGGGACAGCAAGACAAAATGGCAGAGAACAAAACAAATGCGATTTATTAGACTTCCCTCAGGCTGCAGAACCAGCTGGGGACAGGAGAAGCCCCGGACTGGTGTTCCCCAGACAATTTCTGCACAAAAATACCGCTCCAGTGACGTTCCTAATGCTTTTTGTTTTTCATCAGGTCGTCATTGTAAATGAAAAATTGTTCTCAACTGACCCATCCTGGTTAAATAAACGTAAAATAACATATTATTACTTATTAATTAATTAAATGCATTTTGGTTTTTTTAAAGTAGAATTGGTGAAATGTGGTCTTAAGACAGGGAAGTGGGCAGTTCTTATCCTGGAAGGCCGGTGTGTATGCAGGTTTCTGTTTCCACCAATTACCCATGCTAAATGAGACAGCTGTCTGTATACACCAACACTGGTGCACCTGTAGTTCTTTGAGTTGTTCTGCTGCTCTACCTGGTGGATTTCTATGTTGATCTCTAGTGACCCCTGCTGGTGGAACGGCTGCCTAGGGCCGGCTTGCAGCCAAAGCTGCACGCGCAGTGCATCTTCCTCTGACTCTGGTCTGTACAAGCTTGGCCTGTGGGCTGCGGTGTGAGAAGAAGTGGCTCTTTCTGAGGAGGACTGGGAGAGATGCTGTGGAGGTTGAATGCTGCTGTAAAAAATGAATTGAACATTTAAAATAAGGAATGCCAAAAAAATTTTTTTAAATGAGCAAATCATGTGCCGTCGTTTTCACTGTCGTTGGGGCAAATCTCCCTCTGTGGGAGCATTGTGAAAAGCCTCTAAGTATTTTCAGAGCCCTTGCTGGAAGATTTTCCTGTAGACTTTGTATTTAATTTTTTTCCTGTGCTTATACACTGTGGCTGAGACAGGGGCTGGTACCTCATGTCTCACCTTAAAACCTGGAAGAAACACAGTCCGGCATCAGGCCACGGAAAGTGTCGGGTGGGGCTGGTATGTATGGTGGTTTTTTTGGGTGGGCCTTGACCCTGTTCTAAATTCATCCCCCCAAAAAAATGGCTGTCAGGGTTAATTGGTAAATCTTTCCGTCCACCATCCTCTCACTGCTTTCCTTTCTTTTCTGTGTCTTCTTCCACATTCTTCTTCTCTCTGCTGTGTTTTTGACAGTTATTCCAGCAGTGTAGAGCCAGGTCAGAGGCCTGTGAGCTGGGGAGAGGGGGAATCCCACAGATTACTGTGTGGGAGGGAGGGAGGGAGGGATGGAGCGATCGAGGGACGGAGAGAGAGAGAGAGAGAGTAGGCGCGGGCGGCCGACGTCTTTCCCAGGCAACTGTTGTGAATTAGGAGCCTCCGCCGGGCTCCGAGGCTACGGAAAGCGGGGTGGGGGTGGGGGGGGGGGGATGGGGGGGGGCGTGCTTCCTGTGCGAGCGGAGGGCTGGAGGAGCGAGCGAGCGAGAGAGAGAGAGAGAGAGAGAGAGAGAGAGAGAGAGTGCGGCTCAGAGACAGCTGCCCGGGCGTTCTGGCGGGAACCTCGCGCAATGAATACCAGATGCGAGACGCGAGACGTACAGGGAAAAAAATTATAAAATCCAGCGCTGCTCCTTCTCCCGCTCCCCCCCCCCCGCTCTCTCTTGGAGGGCGGCCGTCGGATTGCGAGCTGTGTGTGTGTCCCGTGCCTGACCCGTCAGTCGCGCGTGTCTCCGGAGACCCGGGTGAAGGGCTGGGGAGAAGGCTGTGGGGGTAACGAACGCTGAGAGAGTCCCACACCCCCCAAACCCCCCCCACCGCCACCCCTCATTTCTCTACAGCGCTGGGGAGAGAACATAACTGCAAATACTCGGCCAATAATGGGGTTTTAGTGGAACGGACATTGTGTGCAGAACGGACCGATTGAATTTTCAACCTTTCCATTTCTGTGAAGGTTTGCTCTGAGGGGCGTTCTGTCATTTCGAGGATGGTTCAGAAAAGTGTTTTGTGAGCACGCCCAAAAAAAACATTAAACACGATTTAGAATTTTGAACTTTGAATTCTGTGAAGTCATTTAAAGTGAATTTGGAATCTAAAAGAGAAAAAGTCCAATTGGGGAAAAACAAACATTGTGGTTGGTAAAATATGTAAAGATCTCATTCAATTCTTCCTCTTCCTCATCTGTAATGTGTGAGTATCAAATATAAATTTCCTGTGCGGTAGCTACATAACAGAACAGTGTAGTGTAGTTACGGCAGTGGCTAGTGGCAGTTATATGGCATTACAGAAAACCGTCAGAAATCCACCTTCATTTTCATTTTTCTCTGATTGTTCGGGGAAGCATTGGAATATCACAGTATACCCCGATTCCTGTTATCCAAAAGCCAGAATCTAAATGCCCAGTGGTGTGGAAATCTTGGCTGGGAGACATTTTGTTGTAAACGGACTAGGTCAATACCAATATAGCTCAGATTTTGCCCTGATATAGCCTGGCTACATCCTAGTCGGCTAGAAAACTTTCCCTTTTCAGCCTAATATTGCCAGATTTTCACCTGAAAGCCGAGACTGCATTTCATCTACTTTTTCACCACAAAAACGTTCCCTGGCAGGGGGGGGGGGGTTTGGGGGTTCCCATGTAGACCGAAGGGTGTGTTCTGATATTTAGAGCCATTATTCAAGGTCGCCAGGTCAACGCTACGAGTTCTACCCTTCAGGTGTTCCCTTATTGACGTACTCCCTCCTCTTTCCAGGGCTGTGTGTACCACACACACACACATGCCGTCACACAAACACACTTTTCTGTGTGCACTAACTGCCACTGACGTAGAACTCTATACATTACCCAGATGTGAACCCAGATAAGAAGCGTCTGTCGTCAAGAAAACAACACATGACCTGCCCTTGTCCTTTGATGGACCTATGATGTGTAAGCAGAGATGGAAAGTCCAGGGGTCAGAAGGTAAAAGTCCTGCTATGGGTTCCTTCCACCCATGACCTCAGCCAGCTGATTCCACTAATGAATTTCACCTCCTGGTTGGACACAATTTTAAGGGCCCTGACTGACAAGGGTCCTCAAGAAATATTAGAATGCAGGATTAATGATTTTTATTAGGGCCCAATGTGAGATTTTTTCATGGGGCCCAAAATCCCTGATGGCACCCACCCCTGTCTGTATGACACCACTACTGATGATACAGTCGATGTAAACAGGAGCTGCATCAATTACGTGTCCCATCTGTTTAATCTGCCTTTATTTAATCAGGTAGTGTAGGTCTACTGAGAACTCACTTTTCATTTGTGGAAATATGTCCTTCAGGAAACAGGATTGATGAGAAAAGGCCTTTGTGAAATTATATCTTTTCAATTTTCTCTTTCTCTGCTGGAAGAAAACATAGTTTTGAAAAAAAAAATCTTATTGGCTGGTAATCCCCCCCCCCCAAGGACATTATACATCTCCCCAAAGAAGAGAGCCCCCCCACCCAGACAGTCCCAAAGCAAGGATTCCAGACACACACGCACACACACACACTATGGTTCATTTAGGCTGTGTGCTTTCATCCAAAAAACGCTGGAATGTTGAAACAGAGAGATGCTTCACTGCGCAAGTCTTACGTAACCACCTGTGTCCTTGCGGTCGTTGATCGCATTTAATGTTGGCTTTTTGCTTTTAATATGAACTCTTGAGTGAACCCGGCACGACCCATGTGAGTAACTGAAGCAGTTTAGCAAACTGAATGCAATCCCATTTTTTATCTTAAAGCGATCTCGGGAAAAAAAAGTTCTCCGGTTTGTTTCATTGGCTGGGACATGATGAAAGATTGCCGATGTGAAGGCGGCCTGCGGAGGTTCAAACGCCTTCTACGGGAGGGGAGGGGAGGGTGGGGGGATGAGACGAGACGGGGGGCCCTGGTCTGTAATCAGATCACAGCCTGGGGAACCGGCGCAGATCAAAGGCTGTGCGTGGGGACCGTAGAGTTTCATTCTCATCCTGCGCCACCCACTCAGTTGACCCGCGGCTTCCCAGCAAAACGAGTCGCCGCACTTTGTGATGTCCGCGTCACCGTGCCTTTATATCTCGGTTCGCAGACGGTTTGAAAACCCCTGCATCCCATTTCCTCTAGCTGAGAAGAACGTTCTGTTTTTTTTTTTAAAGTGACGGTAAAATACGAGTTACGCTGTGCCCGCAATCTGTACACTGAAATATTTCCCCCTGCACTCTCTAAGTTCGTCACTGTACAGCCGTTAATGTTGCCCTGATAGTGGCGAACTGTCACGGACTAGTCATATGAAAAATATTATTGCTACTTTGTGCCTATAAAAACATACGGAAATAAATTTTAAAACGTGCAGTGTTGTTAAGCAGGTTTCACTGGGACCAGCCCCCTAGCAACCGACTGTGGTGCTGATGAAAGGCTGTTTGCGGCTAGCGTCTAGCCCGCAGTTCACGGCTGGTAATAATTACGCTCACTTTCTCAGGGTTGTCTGGCTGGATTTCCCCCGGTGTGGGGCTGGGCGCGAGAGGATCGGCTCCCTCCTCGGCCGTCCGCCCAGTCCACAATGCCCTGAGAGAGCGCACGCGCGGCGGAGAACATGAAAGACCCTCGCCATGAAATATATATCACACGCGCATCGAACGGAGAGGACGGCCCCGCGTTATAACAAAGGCGAAAAATCCCAGAAGAGACATTCTCGGTTCGGATATAATGACATGGAACCCAGAACCCGAACGCTTGTTAGGGAGGGGCAGTTTCAGAGGAGAGTTAGCCGTCGTGGGTGATTGGAGTCAGACGTACAGCATATACGTGCCTTGGTACAGAAATGCAGAGATAATGGGTTGTATACAGATATACAGTATACAAGATACTTTAAAATAATGCAAGACAACTTTGCAAACCCCCCACCCCCACCTCTCACACAGTGGACAGTACACCAACACCCCCCTTCCCCACCACCCTCATTTTCTGAATATGACTACAGATTTACTTCTCTTGCAAACCCTTATTATGTGTACAAACACCAGTCTAGTACGAAGTTCAAATGTCAAATTTGCTCCCATGCAAGTTTGTCATGTTATGTTCTTCGTCCTGCTCCTACCTCACATTGTTATGACGAAGACTGCCCTGACGCTGTCATTGCTGGATTCCCCCATGGGCCCGAGGGTGGTTTTTTTGGTTTTTCGATTACAGGAGAAAAGAAGAGGAGCATAATATGGGGAATGTAGGAAACGGGGAAGCGAAGCGGGGGGGGGATCCAGAGTTATAGGGCTTCGCCGGCCTCCCCTAAAGGGCTCCTGGTATGGTATTGATCAGGTCCAATGAGATTATCTGACCACACAATCCAATAGAAAATAATAGATCCCAGCTTCAGCCATTCGTTTTTCTAAACGTATTTACGGCAGTTTGTGCTGCTGGGGTAATTTGGGCGTCAAAAGAAATGAAAAGAAGAAAACCGTTTCCACAACACAACGCGGATGAATGCTGTAAACAAACACGAGGCCTAGTGTCTGCTCTACCAGCAAACCTGTGAGGTTCACAGTTTATGTTCTAACATCACTAAGAGGCCTTGACTGCCTTGGCAGTAATCCTCTCCAATTGATGAGGAGACCAACTGATATTTTTCCATTTGGTAGGGATGAGAGACTGAGGCTCTATTTAAAAAAAAAAAATATGGGTGGAGTTACTGGCTGATTTGAACCGTTTTGTTGTGTTTCTGTGGGTCACGAGGCCTTTTGATTGGTTTAAGGCGGCAGTGAGTGACAGCTTACTGTAGGTCCACCCATAAATACGGTTCATGAAGTCTCGCTCTCCCACGGCTTCCATTTTGCCCCTACGTTAGAGAGAGAGCCTTACTACTGCTGGCAACAGCACAGCGACCGTGTCCATGGCCCAAGCACGGCAACAGTGTCCATGGCCCAAGCATGGCAACAGTGTCCATGGCCCAAGCCCGGCAACAGTGTCCATGGCCCAAGCCCGGCAACAGTGTCCATGGCCCAAGCCCGGCAACAGTGTCCATGGCCCAAGCACGGCAACAGTGTCCATGGCCCATGCACGGCAACAGTGTCCATGGCCCAAGCATAACGAAACATCTTATGGTCAGGATCCCACACACAAACTGGCGGTCTGCGGAGGACCGACCCCAGCATAGAGAAACCGTGAAAATGTATGAGTCATTTCTTCCACAAAGGAAAGCAACGTTCCAGATCGCAAATCTATTCAGGAGTTTCATCCATTTGGCCTATCGCAATCCAGAAACTGATGTCAGTTCTTGGGCATTTCTTAGAAAAAGGCAAACTAATGCAAGGTTTGAAATCACTGCAATTAGAACACAGCTTACAGTGTAATTGCAGCTGTTTTTATGAATGTGATAATCAAACCCGTATATGAACAGAATAACCTAGACAAAATGACACATTAAAACTGGTGTGAAAGGGTGCAGGGCACAACTGATGCACGCAAACGCACACATACACACACACACACACACACATGCACACGCACACATACACACACACACACGCTCACACACACACACGCACACACACACACACATGCTCACATGCTCACACACACACTCTCTCGCACACACTCATACACACTCCCACATGCTCACACACACTCACACACACACTCTCTCGCACACACTCATACACACTCCCACATGCTCACACACACACACTCACATACACACACACACTCTCACACACACACACACATATACAAACACACACACTCTCTCACACACATACACACACACACACACACACACACACACACACTCCAGGCCTGGAGCCTCGCTGTCTGTCCACAGAGCATGCCGGACCGTGCCTTCCCAGCCCTGCACACCAGAGACTCACTCTAATTCTGCTCTCAAATATTTATTAGTGTGCCAGCCAGGCAGGGGCTGGGACGGAGGGAGAGTCGGGGGGGGGGGGGGGTCTTTCAGTACCGGGGCGTGACGGGGTCTATAGACGGCTCTCCGACCCTCCCGACCCCCCCCCCCCCCCCCACCACCGCCTCCTCCCGTTTCCCTGCTCTTATTTCAGTGCCATTAGTGACCCTCCCTCATCCATCCTCATTATCCAGTTCATTTCTGAAGTATTAAGGCCGCTAATTGCGAACTTCCTTCCCCGGATTGAAATGTTAAGTCACAACATACCCCCCCACCCCCCCCGCCTTTTCCTCCTCCTGCTCGGATTTCACATGTGAGAGGGTGTAAAGCCTTTAACTAGACCCGCCCACCCGGCCCCAACCCCACCACCCCTTCATCTAGACTCCCCCTCACCACCCTATCCCAACCCCACCACCCCTTCATCTGGACTCCCTCCACCCCTTCATCTGGACTCCCCCCCACCACCCTATCCCAACCCCCCACCCCTTTATCTAGACCCTGCCACCGCCCTACCCCAACCCCCCCTCCCCCTCAAGTATGTTTGAGCTGCTTTCCTCTTTATTTTTGGTGCTTGCCGCTCTTTTAACTGCCTCTTTCCAGTCACGGACAGGGTCATGTGACCGCGGTGGGGCTGGTGGCCTGGCGCTCTGTGGTTTCCGTGGGGAGACTCCGGCCCTGTCCTTCCTGTGGGCGGGGCTAGGGCGGGACGGGGCTGGGGGGACTCCGCGGCTCCAGCCCGCGGTGGCGGTGGCGGCGGCTCTGGGAGCAGGTGGCGCCGCCTCCTTCGCCGGGGAGTTTGGGAAGGCGAAGCGGCCCATCTGGCCGTGGCGGTAATGTCCCCCCTGAGGGACGGGGCCGGTGGGCGGGGGACCAGCTGACACCTGCAGGGGGGTGTCTTGGGCCGGGGCGCTTTGGACAGCTGGGGGACGGACCACAGGGGGACACCTTGGGCCACGCCCAAATCAACAGTACTGTACTGTCTGGAGCCCCCCCCCCCCCCCGAAGGTTGCTATAGGCGACAACAGTTGCTGTTGTGTCAGTGTGATCTTTTTCATTTCTTTAAATTTAAGCTCAATTTAGCCAGTCAGGTCAATTAAGAACAGATTCTTATTTACAGTGGCGGCCTGGTGAGAGACAGAGATGCCTCTTGCAGGTGAGAGGTCGAGGGTCGAAGGACACGAATTGTGCTGGGACAAGGGGGATTAAGGGATGATCACTTGAGTTGGGGGCAAATTCAGTTTCAATTCAGTCAAATCAGGAAATTCGTCGAAATTCAATAAACCGAAACGCTGAAATGGCTCAAATACGTGCCGCGCTTGCCATAGCAACCCACAGGCAGTTGGAGCCGGTCTGAGCAGGCTGCTGGCAGGAGGCAGCCACGGACAGTCGGGGAGGCTAGCGTGCAGCACGCAGCAGATGGCGTAGCGGCTAACGCGGGAGACGGCAGCCTGTCTGCCGCGGGAGCGTTTTTTGACCGTTTTCCACGCCACCCGGACGGGCCGAGCCGCAACCCAGACGGGCCCGCCGCGCCTTCGCGGCCAGCCGCCTCCCCCGAATCTGGCGCGCGGGGACCAGACCGCGCCGAACGGAGCCTGCCCGCCTTCCCTGCTCCGTCACGCTAGCGCTTAGCAACCGTCTGAGCTGCTTCCGGCTACGGCCGCTATAATTGGACATTTTGGACTTAATTTATGAGAGAGAGAGAGGGGGAGAGATGGAGAGAGAGAGACAGTGTTGCCCTGAGAGTAGAGTGCTTACACTCCATTAAAAAAATATGGCCGTTAAAAGTAGTTTAAAAAACATTAAGACTCATAAAAACCTACAGTTTTTTTTTTTTTTTTTTTTTTTTAACTTAGTGTCAACATGTAGCATAAACATCAGTAAAGAAAAGAAGAAACGTAGCATTAAAACATCCGGCTGACATGTGGTTAATGTGTGTGCCAGCGCTGTGTGCGCACGCGTGTGTGTGTGTGTGTGTGTGTGTGTGTGTGTGTGTTTGTGTGTGTGCTTATGTGTGTGCCAGCTCTGTGTGCGCGCGCGCGTGTGTGTGTGTGTGTGCTTGTGCGTGTGCCAGCTCTGTGCTGGCGGCGGTGCGGAGGATGTGGCTGAGTCTTTGCGGAGGGTTCTGACGGGCCGGTGTGGAAACACAGCTGGAGTGGAACCGGGGCGGGGGGGTGGCGGGGGGGGGGAGGCGGGGGCCTTCCACACTGCCGTGAGCCCACGCCTCCCTGGCAGGAAACGCACAAAAGTGCCGTCCCGGACAGCAGACCACAGCCCATACTAATAACGGCAACCAGAAATGCCCCATACACCTGCGTTTTTATAGTCTTACTACTCACTTAGAATACTCAGGATAATACGTAGAAATAATAGACTTTATGTGCAAATATAAGACTAACGTACTTAAGACTAACAGATTGACTTTAAAAATTTTTTTTTTTACAATTGCAGTCAAGTTAAGCATGGGTAAGGACAGGGGTGCAAAAATGAAGGAAGAAGCCTCTGTATTTCCCGTACTTCATTTTAAATAGGTGCTTCTATTTTTATTCTCAATTGTGTTTAACAACATGTCTGTCATGAGTTCACTGTTGAAACTATTATTATAAACTCCTCATAAAACACTGTACTGACAGGAAACTGATGGGAACGGAGAATCTAGGACTGAAAAAAAGAATCGTCCCTGTCGTCAAGGAGATCAGTTTTGGCCCCAGAGAGGAATCTGCCATCGACCCATGTAGGCCAGAGAGATGTTTATGAAGGTACTGTGGAGCGAGTGTTCATTTATGAATCACCAGCACAAAGTAAGCTAGTGAAAGGGAGAAAAGAATTCTGGGCCGTGGTGCTATTGCGTTTTTAAAAATTTTTTCATAGGGCCAAATTCAGTTACCAAGCACTGAACTGTGAGGACTGTGTGTGTGTGTGTGCTTGTGTGCATGCGCGCGTGTATGTATGTGTGACTGCGTGTTTGCGCGCACATTTATATAATGTGTGTGTGGGCACGTGCGTGCATGTGAGTGTACGTGTGTGTGTGTGTTTGTGTCCACTGTTGAAGGGGGGGGGGGGGGGGGGGGGGGAGGAGGGGTGGTCCTCGCTCTCTGCTAGCACTCATCTGCCCCCGCACCCCCCACCCTCACCCTCAAACCTCCGCTGTGCGTGTTTGTGGCATACTACATTTCCCCTTTTTTTTGCTTTTCTCAGGAAATACAGAAGTGTGCAGCTACTTTTTTTTTTAAGCTAGAACTAGAAAACCCGAATCCTGTTCGCTCGCGCTTGCCGGAGTCTGTGATGCTGAGCTTCCTGCCTCACTGTCCCCAGAATATATCAGCCTGAGCTCATGCGTTACCACTTCCTCCTGGCTGCCCCAGGCCAACACCGCATCGGATGTTTGTACAGACATCCTGGCCCTCAGCGTTCACTAACACACATGCTCTTACACGTGGGTGTGCATGTGCATGTACATGTACATACACAGAAACACACACATATATGCACACACACACACACACACACACACACAAAAACACATGCATGCACGCACACAAAGGCACACACACACATGCACGCACGCACACAGAAGCACACACATACATTTACACACACACACGGGCACACACACAGACACACACACATACAGCCCATGTTTTCAGTCCTTCCAGGGCTGGATAAAGCATTGTAGGTTCATCCATGGTTTGTTGGCTTCAGGAACTATGGGATGGAAATATCTCAAGATATAAAAATTTCTCAGACGATCCAGGATCAGATTCACATTTAGAATGTCTTGCATGTAAAATTTATATTCTATGTCCCGCAGGTGAAGAATACTCAGGTGAACGGTATTGATTTGAATCCAGCAGTTTCACATCTGTATGCATGCTTGAAATACGCTTGTTTCAGTATTTCCAGTGGTCCGCTGCGATATTCTCAGTGGTTGTTTTTCTTCAGTTGATTCTTTGACAGTGGAATTATTATAAGCTTCTTGTTTTGCTTTTTGTGTGGAAAGTGTCTGGTATATGACAAAGCAATACAGGAATACAGGTCAATACTCCCACCTGCTGGTGGTTTGGAATAATGCGCAATGTTTTGCCCATGGGCTCTCAGTTCTCAGTAAATGTGTAATTTATTTAAAAATGATGATTTTAAGCAAAATGTAAGAAAACCAATATAAATTTCAGTGGTAAATATAGGTATATACTATATATATACATCTGATGATTCTTTGTATCATTGGACTTTTGGTAGCAGGCAAGATTGGTGTCAATATAACCCCTCAAGTCAATTTGGTGTAGTGCAATCTTTAAAAAAAAAAAATCAGTAACTAAAAGGCTAGAGAGTGGAGAGATGTTAATTTGCCTTAAATTATTATTTCCATAATTCCTTAAGCCCCCTGATTCTTCCCAGTTGTGAATGTTATATCTGAGAATATTATATGGAAAATCTGAGTCTTTATAGACCTATAGTTGATAGACCTATATAGTCTTCATTTTATATTTGGATGGCTTACATACTTAGGTAATCACAATACAGCAAAACACAGCTACACCAGTGGTAATGATACAATCATGATTATAATTCCTGTAAAAGGAATTATAAAAGACATAGTTCAGTATGCCATAATGGTGCCTATTTCTTAAAGAAAAAGAGATGAAGTGAAACAGTGGTAGTCTATATGACTGCATTACTTATTAAAACCTTTAAAAAAATGCCTGCCACATTTTAGTAATTGTTGCCAAACACACAAAAAATGATGAAAAATGATATTAATACTACTAATAATGCCATTATTACTACGACAACATTTATTATTATTATTATTATTATTATTATTATTATTATTAACGCAACACAATACAGACTTGCATTTCCTGTACAGTAGATGGCAGTAAGGCATTGTTGATGTCTGCGACCTTTCGACAAAAACAAATGAAGAAGAATTCCAACTTTTGCAGGATTTCAGGCTGGAAAAGCTGGGTAGCAGCAGAAGCTCGCTGCGTTAGCTGCCTAGCCAGAGTTTGTTTTGGAGCTGCGCGCAATCTCGGCAATTACTAAAACCTAGGTTATCTTTTTTACATTATAATATTGTTCCGCAGAAGTATTAAAAGCTGGACAAATCTACAAGAAAGAAGAGAGTGACGCTGTCCTTGCGATACAGACGACGGGTGAGTGCAGATCATTGCGGTGAATGGTAGTCTAGCTAGCTAGGTGCTTGTAACTCGCTAGTATCTTGAAACTGGATGCCACAGTCCACTGATGCAGCCAGCTAATTTCCGTGAAGTGTTTTCTTGATCATCGTTATAAATTATATTGTGTTAACCCAACCGTCCTAGCTAGGTAGGCTAACTACTGGTAAAATTACCTAACTTTACAACAAGGTTGCTGGATAATTGTATTATTAGATTAGCTAGCCAACATTAGCTGTCAGCTGATTCTGCAGGTAAATTTTATGCAGAGCAGTTTGCCTGGCTGGCTAATAGTTTGATACTAAATAGTTCCTGCCCTTGCTTAATGCCCAATGTGTAACTAACTAGGTCGAACCTATAATCATACTAACTGTATATAGGTACATATGCTACATGATGTTAGCTAGTTTTGCGAATATTTCTTGTCCTGTTGCATAACGTAATCGGTCGAGAGTTTGCCTCTTGGCTAGCTCATTTGCATATCCACACCAATCCCGTCATTGCGTTGCTGGCTAAATGTTTTGCCAGTTTGCCACAGACTCTGTAGACTGGGCGTTCCAGTATAGACAATTTGTTTTCTGGTTAGCATTAACTATTTTGTGTTAGTACACCGGTGTCTTTACAACGAAGGAAAGTAAGACGTGTCCATCTGTCGAACACTTGCTGCACTAGCTTCAGTTGTCTGACCCATTCACAACATGTAACTTGGCTAGCTAACTTGGATGCAGGTTAGTGTGGCAACTAGGTATTCGTTTTTCCGAAACGTGAGAATTTGAGTATTTCAAGGGAAATTGGAATCAAAGCCTGAACTGTCGCATGGTGTAAAATTCTCATAGCTACCAATACATAATAACAATAAAAACGTGTACTTGTAGGGTGTGATTAGCTACGTATGCAGAACTACAACCTCGACGGAGAGAGATTCGGAACCGCAATGTTACCACATTTGAGGCTAATAATATTTTTAGATGCAAATGGCGATGTACACCAAAGTTCACCAGCCAGATGCAATATTTACACATCTCGTCCCAGTTCCTCTTCTGGTAGATTAGCCTATTTACATTAGCTGCTAAATACGCTGTAGCCTAGGTACCCGGATCATTTTACAGTGCAATCATTTACAGAGGAACACTGAAATAGTAATAACGGTCTGCTTGTTCTGTTACACACATTAATGTTTTCTTTAGCATATCCACTGCCGGAAAATATATTGTTGTATATATATATATATATATATATATAGTACTAGCTGTACGATAGAGACTAACGGTAAGGAGGCTATGCAATGATGTATAATTTGAAGCCGAGATAAATTTGAGCCCTCATTGATGTAAAAATGTTTGTTTTTTTCACACCTGATTCTGTTGAATGATACATTTTTCAAGTTGATGGATACTATTAACATAGCAGTTGCTCCAGTTCACCCTGTGTGCTACCATGACCCAAAGTATTATTTACCGCTGGGATATTTGACACTGTTGCTTGGTAATAAAATGCATTTCGACACATGGGAACGCATAGCAGATGGGCCAATATAAGCATTTTATTGGAAACTTCAAAGGCCATTGCTTTATTTGAGCATAGAAGAATCCATTACGTTACATTACAGGCATTTAGCAGATGCTCTTATCCAGAGCGACTTACAAAACATTTTACATAGCAAGAATGTGCATCCCACACGCCTTAACCACTGGCTGAATCAGCAGGAGGTTCTGCATACATGAATATTGTCCTTTCTCCAGGTGCATTTGTAAATTTGAAGACTTCAGCTTTATCGAAATTTCCATTATGAGCCACAGGATATGGCAGATATTTTTCATGTTGCAAAAAACACATTTTACTCAACCCCTGTGCTGTTTGTTCAAAGGAAATCGCTGTAGTAGTAACAGCAGAAATGTCAAAGAAACAACTGTATTGTGTTTGAATTATATGGAAGAGTATTAGTCTGATATTATTTTTATGTCTGCTTGCTCCAAGCAGTGGTAATTGTTAAACTTACGGGGATTTTAATGATATGGCTGTGCATGATAAAACTGAAAATGCATAAAGGACTTCACTGCAAATGGGTCAAAGGAAAATGTGCATTCTCACTTGGTTTTAATGAAAAAAAAAATATTCCTCCCGTCTTATGCATTTAAAAAAATGTTAAATGTTTCAGTATCAGTGCAGTGTAATGCGTTTGGCACGAATAACTGCAGAGACAGACTTGGTTTCATACTGTAGAAGAGTGCAGTCCTTTCTTTTATTAATAGAGAGAAATTGGCTGGTACATCAAGGACACTCGTTTTCTCCTATTAATTTCTGAATTCTTCAATATTTATGTGTGTGTTAATATAAAGAATAAAAAAGGCAAGCATTGTCAAGTTCAAATAAGGTGGAATACGAACTGAATTAATTTATACAGCATAGGACCTTTAGTAATCAAGTTAAAATTCTTGAAAGCACCCTTCCAGTTTCAACATGTGTGTTGTTGTGAAGTTCTTATCTGTGAACTGACTTATCAGCTGGTGAGGGAACAAGGTACTGCTGGTCAATATAGGATTCCTCAAAAGCTGTCAAACTTCTTGGTAGAATGTAAATCGACTGGACTCGAGACTTAGGACAGTCACTTCAGTAACTTACAATAACAACTGCCCTCAGATTTCTCTCTATATTCAGCTAATGTCCCAGTTTTTACCGTTACGCTGGGAATGGTCGAGGCTGAATCAGGGCTTCCATAGCCTTGAAAATTCTGGTGATATTTTCACTGTGGAAATTCTGGAAATGTTCTTCAAATATCGCCTTGTCCTTGAAAAATCATCAAAGTCTGGCCAAATAAAAATATAAAATAGGCTAATTATTACATTCTTACCAATTCTTTGGATTTTATTTGAACTTGACAACTGCAGGCTACTCTTTGCTGAATTTAAGGTTTATGGGCTGTGTAAAGATGCGTTCATCTGCTCTACGCATCGTGAGAAAGCGCTGAAGTGTGTTCTGTTGCTATGCTGTGAATACGCGCGGGTGCTCTCCCCCCCATGCTGTGAATACGCGTGGGTGCTCTCCCCCCCCCCCGTGTTTCACGGGTGTGCTCTCTCGCCGTCCGCAGCTGCAGTCGCTGAGGGCGCGGCCGAGGCCGGGGAAGCGTCGGGCGGCCCAGCGACCCGTCGCCATGGAGGGCGGCATGCAGCTGCTGAGCCGCGACGCCCACGGCGTGTCCCACAATTCCAAGCGGCACTACCACGACTCCTTCGTCTCCATGAACCGCATGCGGCAGCGCGGCCTGCTCTGCGACATCGCCCTGCTCGTGGGCGCCAAGGAGATCCGCGCGCACAAGGTGGTGCTGGCCTCCTGCAGCCCCTACTTCCACGCCATGTTCACAAGTACGAGCCTGTTTCCTGCTGTGTTCACAAGTCTCTTTCCCACCATGTTCACTAGTCTGTTTCCTGCTGTGTTCACAAGTAGCCTACAAGCCGCTCGTTCTCTGTTTTCCGCCATGTTCACAAGTCTGTTTTCCGCCATGTTCACAAGTCTCTTTCCCACCATGTTCACAAGTCTGTTTCCCACCATGTTCACAAGTCTGTTTCCGACCATGTTCACAAGTCTGTTTCCCACCATGTTCACTAGTCTGTTTCCGACCATGTTCACTAGTCTGTTTTCCGCCATGTTCACAAGACTGTTTCCCACCATGTTCACTAGTCTGTTTCCACGCCATGTTCACAAGTCTGTTTCCTGCTGTGTTCACAAGTACAAGCCGCTCGTTCTCTGTTTCCCGCCTTGTTCACTAGTCTGTTTCCACGCCTTGTTCACAAGTCTGTTTCCATACCATGTTCACAAGTACTAGCCGCTCAGTCACCAGTTGTGGATAGCTGCTACTTTTTTGAGAATTGTATTGTGTCTGTTTTTGTTCCAGTGACCTTTGGTATGCACTTACTGTATGTCACTTTGGATAAAAGCGTCTTGCCTTTCCCTCTACGGTGTCCTTTCCGTGCAATCTCACCCATTGTCTCTGCTGGGCTTTTCCATGTAGACACTGCCATATTGCTGTGGTTCAGTGCAGTCAAATGTGCGGGCGGTGCCTAGCCTCCTGTTTTAAATCACAGGGGTGTTTAGACACCATGGCAACTAAATCATCAATCCACACAAGAGCGCAGATGTTAAATCAGGGCCGCCCAATCGTGTTCCTGCAGATCTGCCGTCCTGTAGTTTTAATTTCAAGCCTAATTTAGCACACCTGCTTCTACTGATTAGCAGCTCAGTGAGATCTCTAGCTGTTGAATGAAGTGTGCTTTGTTAGGGTTGGAGCGAAAACCTTCCAGGAGGGTAGATCTCCAGGAACGGGGTTGGGCGGCCCTGTGCCAAGCCTACGAGCGATTGGTTCAGGGAAAGATTGTGAACGTGATTCTGAATAATTTTTCAGATTTTATCCTTCGGTTAAGGGACTAACCAGTTTGCGCTCGGTGTGTCGACTGTTGGCTTGTCTCCGTGCTGCTCTGGTATGATGTACGGCCTTCTGGGCACGGCTCATTAGCTGTACTTCCTGTTTCCGAGGTTGCCCCCGGCGTTCGTGCATTCTCGTTTCCTGTTGTGGTGCAGGTCTCCCAGTGATGTATGGTTCTCCCATCTCCCCTTCCTGTCCTGTCTACAGCCGAGACTAGTGCAGTGTGGGGGGGGGGGTACGCAGTGAAATGTTCAGGTTTAAGACAACACTTACAGGGCACATTTTACTCTCATAGAGTACATGTGGTTACTATTGGACTCGAACACTCTAACACTAAAAAATAGTGTTAGAGTTAGATTAACATTGGGCATTTTACTCTGTAGGACAGGAGTGTCAAACTGCAGTCCTGGGGGGACTGTAGTGTCTGCTAGTTTTCGGTGTGTCTTAGCACGAGTGATTAATTGAAGAAAGTTTTTTGGCTAGATTCCACGTGCCTTGTCCTCAAGGCCTTAGTTGCCTGCTGATTGGAAGGAAGCCACAGATACCTGCAGGCACTGCGGCCCTCTGGGCCTGGAGTTTGACAGCTCTGGTGTGTAGGGTATGTTATCAGAGGGAGTGGATGGGTGTGTACTAGGTGTAGGGAAAGCTGTACAGCTGCAGATATTTACCTAGACGAGGACTAGGTGCCAACTATTCTTACAATTTTACTCTGAGAAAACATGTCCATCACTAGGTGTAGGGAAAGCTGTACAGCTGCAGATATTTACCTAGACCAAGACTGTGTGCCAACTATTCTTACAGTTTTACTCTGAGAAAACATGTCCATCAGACTCTCCCTGACAGGCAGTGGTGAGAAATGAAGAATAATGAAGACCCATATACTGCGTGCTCTCCCCCACTCCCTGTCAGACCCTGCTTAGCCACTCTGGATGGTTAGGTCATTTGCTGCCACTGTTTTGCAGCTGGCACGAGATGGGCACAGTTCATTAGTGAGGGCATCACGGTGCTTCGAGTCCATGGTACTTTGAGTCACGCTTCTTCCCATGTGAATTTTACATCCCAATCCAGCAGCTTGTTGTGAATTATAATTATAATCTATAATATTATAATTATAATATTAGAATTTGGGGAAACTGGTTGTGTGGCTAGCGCATTGATATGTATTTTCGCTGTCGTTTGTGCAGATGAGATGTCAGAGAGCCAGCAGACCCACGTGACCCTGCATGATATAGACCCCCAGGCCCTGGAGCAGCTGGTGCAGTACGCCTACACAGCGGAGATCGTGGTGGGGGAGGGCAACGTTCAGGTGGGTCCAGTTTTATTCTGCAGCAGGACAAGGAGGGGAAAATGTGGTTTCCTGTCACTCACAGAATAAAGTTTTAAAAAAAAAAGTTTTGGAAGCCATTGCCTAGGACGTACATACTTGTCTGTATTAATACCTTCATAACTGCTAGTGATGTTTACTCTGGACATTAAGCATTTGTGAATATTCATTAGATGGAATTTCTCCTATTCAACTGCTGTTTAAGAACTCTGACTGTAATAATAAGGCTGTCCATATGCAGGAAAAATAGAATTGACCCTTTAAGGTGTGAGGTCACAGAAGTGTGACTAGAATGTTCTTAACTGAACATTCTAATGATGATGTAACAATCACTGCTGGTAACTGAAAGCAACTGAGTTCTAGAACCCTGACTGACAAAAACAATCTTACTCTCGTAGTAATTCATTAATAATAGAAATAGCTCAGTCAAGTGTGTGTATGTATTTCTGTATGTATGCAGGTATGTGTGTGTAAATGGATGAATATTGATAGATGCTGTATGAACGCGGATATTCATGCCGTATCTCTCCTTCCCTCCCCCCCCCCGGCTCAGACGCTCCTCCCTGCCGCCAGCCTCCTGCAGCTGAACGGGGTGCGGGACGCCTGCTGCAAGTTCCTCCTGAGCCAGCTGGACCCGTCCAACTGCCTGGGCATCCGCGGCTTCGCCGACACGCACTCCTGCAGCGACCTGCTCAAGTCCGCGCACAAGTACGTCCTGCAGCACTTCGTGGAGGTGTCCAAGACCGAGGAGTTCATGCTGCTGCCTCTCAAACAGGTGGGGAGAACGGTGGGTGGTGGTGGTGGGGGGTGGGGCGGATGGGGGGTTCTGTATGCCTTTTCTCTTCTGGTATCATTTTTTACCTCCTTAAATCGGTGGGCAGTTTATTTGCATTCATTCCATTTTTAAAAATGTTTTTTTTTTCACCGTGAAATTTTCAATCGATCTTCTCACATAATATACCGTTTGAAAGTGTTAAAGGTCACATTTCTACCTCTATAAACTACTTTACGATGCCAATGTTTTAGTGACAACTGTTTTTTATTTTGTGACATGTGAGGAGGCAAAACAGGCTAGGGATTCTCACCTTCTTTGCGTTTTGGAAATCCATGGATGACACAAATCACGGTTAAGTTGGTGTTCTTATCATTGGGTCCAGTGACCAAAATCCATAGCAGTTTTTATTCCCAAAACATGCCAACTCTGAGAAACAGCTATAGAATGTCTATTGTATACATAGACAAAAATTATAATTCCTATGGAGATATGCTGTTTCGCCATTGCATATACCCCAGCAGTACTGTAAACATAAGAAATGTTACTATTCCTGGTTAATTAATACTCCCTTCTAACAAGATGAGCCTGCCAACAAGGTTCCCTGACCAGTACTGGCCAAGCAGTCCCTAAGTATAACCAATGGGATGTGTCGTGTGCAAGCAAAGACTCAACATGGAGAGCGTAACCTCTTCTCAGTACACAGCCAGGTAGTGGCTAGCTATTAGCTATTATAGCGATGACTGAGAAGCGTTTTAGCGAATCGAATTACGTTTCTGATGGTGTGCTGGTTGTTTGACTTGCATGAAAGAAACACTCATTGCTTCTCCTGCTTAAACAAACTGTAGCTTCATCAGGGTGCACTTTATGCACTGGAAAAAAAAAAAAAGCTATTGAGACTTTATACTTAATAAGGTTGAGCTGCCTGTCACTCAGGTAAACCGCGAGTTTTTGGAGTCCTCAGATGACCCAGTCACGGTTCAGGGAAGCCTCCTATTCAGGCTGTTAGAGCGTCTGACTCAAACCACTGAGCCACTTCCCCCTGGCTGCATCCTGGTCTGAGTGACAGGTTTCCCCGGCAACCAGCCTTCTGTAACGCTGAGCAGATCGGACTGGCTCTCTCTCTGCAGGCTGACTCTGACAGTTTGAGTGGTGGAGTGGACGTGCCCCTGCAGAGGACTAATGGGTGTGGCTCCACCGCGTCTGCCCGTTAAACTGCCGTTAAACTACCGTTAAACTGCCGTTAAGCCGTTCTCCGGAGCCGATGGGCCCGGGCCCGACCTGTGTTTGCACAGTCAGCTCTGCGCCAGTCACATCTGCCAAGGCGAAGAGCAAATATGCCCCCCGGTGTGTTTGAGCTGCATCTGAGTGTAAACACGGGCTGTAATCTCCTCAGATACAGCTGGACGACGGCTCTGTGTAAACTGTTGTGAAGGAACGCGGAGGATGTGAAGCGTGTGTTTGGCGGTATGGATCTGCCCCCCCCCCACCCCCCCCCAGTGTAACGCGGCGGTTTTTCGGCTGCCCCGCCCGCGCAGGTGCTGGACCTGGTCTCCAGCGACAGCCTGAACGTCCCGTCGGAGGAGGAGGTGTACAAGGCCGTGCTCAGCTGGATCAAGCACGACACAGACGGGCGTCGGCAGCACGTGCCCAGGGTAAGCCCTCCTGGCACCCACACGTGGGGGCGTGGGGGGTGGGGTTTGGGACGCATGTGGCACGTCACGGCACTGCGATACGCCACATATCGGCAGGTTCCCGACCCGGTTCCTGCAGATCTACCGTCCTGTAGGTTTTCATTTCAACCCTTAATCTGGCTCACCTGCTTCTACTGATTAGCAGCTCAAGGAGATCTCTAGCTGTTGAATGAGGTTTGTGCTTTGTCAGGACTGGAATGAAAGCCTGCAGGATGGTAGATCTCCAGGAGCAGACTTGGAGAGTATGTATTAATGTATATATTTAATGTGCATATATCTTTCAAATAATTTAATTCAGTGCAATCACATTCTCCAGTTTTACAGCTTCCTAACCTCCCTCTCTTCCTCTGTCCATCTTCTTCTTTCTGGCTTCCCTCTGCATTTTTTCTCATCCCCTTTCTTCCTCCCTCTCTCTCTCTCTCTCCCTCCCTCTCTCTCTCTCTCTCTCTCTCTCTCTCTCTGTGTAAATCTCTGGCTCCGTCCTGCTCTCTGGCGCCCCCTTGCAGCTGATGAAGTGCGTGCGGCTGCCGCTGCTGACGCGGGACTTCCTGATGAGTCACGTGGACACGGAGCTGCTGGTCCGGCACCAGTCCGAGTGCAAGGACCTGCTGATCGAGGCGCTCAAGTACCACCTGATGCCCGAGCAGCGGGGCGCGCTGAGCAACAGCCGCACCCGCCCGCGCCGCTGCGAGGGGGCCTGCCCCGTGCTCTTCTCCGTCGGTCAGTTGCCCCCGGAAACGCCAACGCCGCCGCCGCCGTGCCCGCGTCCGTGCCCGCTGCAGGCAGGAGAAAAAGCTATTTTCCAATAAAGGTGGTGTTAAATATGAAGTGTCAGGGTTGCCAAGTCTTAATCTCAAACTCTCCCCCACCCCGTCCCTGTGGTTCATGGCAGGAGCCGAATCGTACTCCAGCCAACTGCGAAAGCTGGCAACCCTGGCACGTACGCTGATGCCAGGCCTGCCTGCACATGGCCGCTGTGGTTCCCACACCTTACCAACCCGACAGCTCTCAGTCGTAACACTCTCTGTGACTCACCCGGTTCTTAAAATATAACATATGTTCAAATCTGGAATTTAAATTTGAATAGTAACTGTCAAAAATTGCGTAATTAGTGCTGTGAGTCTCTCTAGTGCTTTTTTCCGCACATTTTCCCCCTCATCACCCCTCTCACAACCATGTAGTGCGACAGTTTGCGGGGTCACAGTCCTACTGAGTGTTTCTGGGTAATTTAACGCAGTATTAGCACAAATGGAGATGGTTTCGGGAGGCCGGAAGCCTGATGCTTGTCTCGTTCCCCCCCCCCCCCCCCAGGAGGGGGAAGCCTGTTCGCCATCCACGGCGACTGCGAGGCCTACGACACGCGGACCGATCGCTGGCACATGGTGGCGTCCATGTCCGCGCGGCGGGCGCGGGTGGGCGTGGCCGCCATCGGAAACAAGCTCTACGCGGTCGGAGGGTGAGGCCACGTCCCCAGCACCCAGCACCCCTGGGCATTTCCATTTCCGTCGCTCCATCGAGTGAATCTAGTAGTTGGGGAATCAAGAAAGAGCCCTTTGCCATTCATTAAATTAATTCATTCTAAAGTGAAGAGAAATAAGAGCGTTCCTTTGTTCATTTCTAGAAATGAGCCACTTTTAGAAATAATAATAGTTATTTTTATAATTATGGTTAATAATAACAATCGTAATAATACTGAATTAAAAAAAATAATAATTTTTTTGCATTTTTTTGTTGCTGTTTTTAGTTCAGGGTCACCCCACTGAAAATGGCAGAGTGGTTTATTCTGGTTTTATCCAGGTCGCTCTGACTCTGACCTGCGGGCGTGTTCTTTTCACAGGTACGACGGCACGTCTGATCTGGCCACCGTGGAGTCGTACGAACCCGTGACCAACTGCTGGCAGGTGGAGGTTTCCATGGGAACGCGCCGCAGCTGCCTGGGCGTGGCCGTCCTCCACGGCCTGCTGTACGCCGCCGGCGGCTACGACGGAGCTTCCTGTCTGAACAGGTAGCGCTAATAATAATAATAACAATAATAATAATAATAACAGTAATAATAATCATAATAATAATAATAGTAATCATAATAATAATAATAATAATAGCAGTAATGATAATAATAATAATAGTAATCATAATAATAATAAACTTTATTTATATAGCACCTTTCATATCGTGAACTGCAGCTCAAAGTGCTTTACAAGAGGAACAATAGATATCAGTACCACAGGTATTAAGATAAGATAAAAATAGTAATAAAATAAATTGATAATGATAATAGCAGAAATGAAGTAAATTAAAAATAGAAATAAATAAATAATAAAGAAAAAAAAATACTAATAAAAATAAAATAAATAAAATAAAATAATAATAATTAAATAAATTGATAATGATAAAAACAATCCTAAGATATAAAAAGCATAAAACAAGTATAAGAAATATAAAATAATAACAATGGTGTTAAAGTAAAAAGGTTCGCGCCGACGTTTCCGTGCCGACGTTTCATGCCCCGCTCACGGTCCCTCTGTCTCCCCCCCCATCCCCCCCAGCGCTGAGAGGTTCGACCCCCTGACCGGCTCCTGGACCTCCGTTTCAGCCATGAGCACCCGGAGGAGATACGTGCGCGTGGCCACGCTCGGTCAGTGTGAGCTCACAGGGTCACCTGAGTCCGCCGTCCAATCAGAACAGCCCCATACCGTATCATAAGACCACTTCAGTATTGACTACACTCCTACAGACTACAGTGCCACAGTAGCTATTAAAACCTTATTTCTATGCTCTCAGCTTTGTGTAGAGAATGCTCTGTATTCCACAGGAGCCTACACACACAGAGGTAGTGAGTGTGGAATCCTTTCTGTCCCCGCAGATGGCTGTCTCTATGCAGTGGGCGGATATGACAGCTCCTCACACTTAGCCACGGTGGAGAAATACGACCCGCAGGTAAAAGACCGCCCCCAGGTGCCGTTTCCGTGCCGCGGAGAGTTTCTGAGAAATGAAGTCATGCGTTTACCACATACCTGTAAAACCAGAAAAAGGTTTTTGTAAGACGGATGTAAGTATGGGTGGTGTTTTTTGCACCTGATCTCTGTGAAGCAACAGTGATGATGATGATGGTGATGATGATGATGATAATTATGATGATGGCTTCATCATCATAATTGTCATCATCAGCATCATCTTCGTCATCATTGTCATCATCATCATCATCAGGGCGGTGATGATGATGATGATTTTGATGATTTTGGTGATGGTTTTGATGGTGATGGTGATGATGATGGTGATGATGATGAGTAATGACGTAATGCTGATGCTCTTGCTGGCTTAATGGTGATGATGATAATGGTTATTGTGATGATTTTGATGGTGATGATGATGATGGTTATGCTGATTGTGATGGTTTTGATGGTGATGATGATGATGATGAGGATGATGAGGATGATGATGAGTAATGGCACCGTGCCGCTCTCCTGCCGGCTGCCCCAGACTAACAGCTGGAGCGCCATCGCCAGCATGCTGAGTCGGCGGAGCAGCGCGGGCGTGGCCGTGCTGGAGGGGATGCTCTACGTCGCCGGCGGCAACGACGGGACCAGCTGCCTCAACTCGGTGGAGAGGTACAACCCGAAGACCAACGCGTGGGAGGGCGTGGCGGCCATGAACATCCGCAGGTACGAGCAGCCTGCTTTCCCACTCCAGACAGACCCAGGGGCTGTCACACGTCTCTACAGCCAATCGCATCGTTTGACCAGTCACTCACTGAGCTGGCGATTGGCCCCTTGAAGAGTGGGTTTTCTGGAATGTTTTTTCAAAATTCTAAGGTAGTGTTCTAGAACTCTGTTGCTTTCAGTTGCCAGTAGTGACTGTGACATCAGCTTTAGAATGTTTGGTTAAGAACATTCTAATCGCACATTTGTGATTTTACACCCAAGGGGTTAAAGTTTGTCGTCTCTGCATGGGAACAGAATCTCAAATCAGATAGTATGGGGTTTTTGGAATACCGTCAGAGTTACATATATCATGTTGCGCAGTTTAAAAACCCGCAATCCATTTCCAGAAACATCTTTTGTTGCTGCAATTCTGTGTCACTCAGCTCTTAAGTTTGGCCCTAAGCCTCTATGTGTCATGTGGTTTGATGGATTTACCGTATATCATCCGCGCACCTGATTCTGTAATTAAAATTAAGCTGTTTTCCCCGGAACCAGTTTGGGTGGCTGTTCTCTTAAAGGGGCAGGACAAAATTGAAAATGAAGTGTGTTTCCTCTTTCCACCCAGAGTGCTGCATGTTCATCCAGTGCTGAATGAGTGGTGGTGGTTGTTGTAGTTTCAATATAGCAGCTCGTTAGCAACTTCATTGAAGCACACAGCTTAGAAAGCCATGGTTGAGATATTAACGGATGTTTTGTTCTACGACATAAATCGCATCTGTTACTATCTCAGCTATGAATTTCGAAGCTGTTATGTGCTGTAATAAAGTAAGTTGTTAACAAGTTGCTATATTGAAAGTACAGCAAACAGTCACGTTCTGTGAACATCACACTTGTCTAAGCTTCGCGAAACTGTCTGGATGGATAGATAGCACTCTGGGTAAGTGGAACCATACTTTAATTTCATTTTTGGGTGAACTGGCCCTTTAACGTAGCGTACCTAGGCTCCTTCAGTCCTGACTAAAGGCCCAGAATGAAAGAAGAAGCAGCCGTGCAGTATTAATATTCACTGATATTAATGGCCCCTTTTGGAGACGTTTTCGAGGAGAATTTGTTTCAGTACGATATGGAAAGCCTACGCATGAAGGAACCTTCCTGCACTTTGATGTGTTTTGTGAGAGCTTCGTAACAACTTCAGCAGTATCCTGTGTGAACTTGGTGTCTATGTGTCCACCCTGCCTCTGCTGCGTGCACCTCTGTTGCTGTCCCATCCTGATTCGTCCCATTTCGTATTGTCTCGCCCTGCCCCATCCCGTCCTCCCCTTCCCATGCCCCGTCCCGTCCTGTCCTGTCCCGACCCGTTCCATCCTGCCCCGTTCCATCCCCTCCCCACCCCTACCTTCCCCTCCCCTCCCCACCCCTGCTCCGCCCCTGCCCCCCTCCTCCCCTCCCCTTCCCTCCCCCCCATCCCTGCTCCGCCCCCGCCCCGCCCCCCCGCTCCGCCCCCGCTCCTCCCTTCCCCTGCCCCCGTCCCGCCCCGTCCCCCAGGAGCACGCACGACCTGGTGGCGATGGACGGCTGGCTGTACGCGGTGGGCGGGAACGACGGCAGCTCCAGCCTCAACTCCATGGAGAAGTACAGCCCGCGCAGCAACAAGTGGGCGGCGGCCTCCTGCATGTTCACCCGCCGCAGCAGCGTGGGCGTGGCCGTGCTGGAGCTGCTCAACTTCCCCCCGCCCTCCTCCCCCGCCCTGTCCGTCTCCTCCACCAGCCTGTGACAGAGAGCCCCGCCCAGCCCCGCCACGCCCCCGGCCCCTCCTCCCTCGCCCTGTCCGTCTCCGTCACCAGCCTGTGACAGAGAGCCCCGCCCAGCCCCACCCCTGGCCCCTCCTCCCCCTCCTCCCCTGCCTGTCTCCTCCACCAGTCTGTGACTGCGGGGGGCCCGGGGCCAGCCTGGCCTACTGCCAGGAGTGGGGGCCGTCTGAGGGACGCAGCTGCTCTGTGTCGCCGCCCCCAGCTTGAAACAAAAATACTGTAACTTGGCTGTGTTTTCAGCACACAGTTTTGACCATACAAATCCCCTCCCCCACCCCAAAATATTATAATAACATAATATAAAACTAAATTATTATTTTGCATAGGAATGCAGCTTTCCACTGGTTCTGCATTGCATGTTTTCGAAAACACTGTCCTAGCAAAATATTAGAGTGCAATACTGCTGTACAACAGTAGATGGCAGCAGAGTTCAGGGGTCAGACAGTTGAGCTGAGCACGAATTGCTCTTTAAAAAAAACTGCTAGAATTAGCAAACGCTCGGAATGAATTGGTTCTCCGTAGTGTGGTTAATCATTTCCAGCCTGCTGTGTTATCCGCATATCAGAGATGGACAGGGAATGTGGTTCAGGGAGCCACTTGGGTCAAAGGAAACCGTTCTAAATAGTGTCCGTATTTATGTTGTAAATGTTTGAGAAATGTAAATATTAAATGTGATGTTTGCACACATCTGTAATATATTGGAATGGGCGTTGTGTTGACAGTAATGAGTTGAATGTCGCGACCACAGGTTGAGAAATGCCTAATAAAAAAAGAACTGCAAACGGCATACGTTATAGCCACGCCCTCCTGCAAGGCAGAACCAATCACAGCCCTCGCGTTGCCGATGGAGGGAGGGGTCCGTTAAAGAGCAGTGGTGTGATGGCATGTCTAGGCAAATAAAATTCTTGGGAATCCCGTATTAACTTTAGTGGGAATAAAAAACCAACTGTATCACTCTGGCTCCAGGGGATGGTTGCATCATGAAGCGTCAGCGCTGCAGTTTCTGGTGCTCTGGAACCTGAGGTACCCGCTGTGTAATCTAACTAAAAAATGTTTTTTTTTTTTTTTAAAAGATCCTTGTCACTTCGGTTCCAGAGAATCGCCGTTTTATGGAACCTCTGACAGCAGCGTATCTGGTGTCCTGGAAAGGCCTGGCTTTCTGAGCACACAACTTTAAAACAACGGGCAATTCAGTCAAGACCTTACAGCACATTTCAGCAATTCAGTCAAGACCTTACAGCACGTTTCAAATGATACTGACGCTTCAAAATGAATCGGGTGCGTGACAGCACAGTTAACAGAGCCGTTTCAAATCACCGAATCTACTCACAAAGCCAGTCGTGTGACTCCCATCCACAGAGTATTTGGCAAAACTGCCTTTGGAAACAGGACGTTTACTCCAGTTTCCTCCCGCAGTCCAAAGACATGCAGGTTAGGCTAATCGGAGACTCTAAATTGCCCATGGGTATGATTGTGTGAGTGAATGGTGTGTGTGCCCTGCGATGGACTGGTGGCCTGTCCAGGGTGTATTCCTGCCTCTCGCCCAATGCACACTGGGATAAGCTCCAGCACCCCCCCGCGACCCTGCTCAGGCATAAGCGGGTGTAGATAATAATGGATGGATGGATGGATGGAATAGAACGTTGTCAGTTTATGCGGTTGGTGAACTCCGACCTGTGACGTAATGATTTTTGAATGCAAACAGTAGGACGTCCCAGAATGTAGTGAGAATTCCGGTGCATTTTAAGAGTGCGAGCGAGTGCCCCACACCGAAGGAGGGGGGGGGGGGGCAATCGGGCCCATGTCCCCTGTGGGACAGCGGACGGGTCCTGTAGGACGGGGGTGTCAAACTCCGGTCCCGGAGGGCCGCAGTGCCTCCAGGTATTTGTGCTTTCCTTTCAATCTGTAGCCAATCAGGGCCTTGGGGGGCAAGGTGTGCGGACTCTGTAGCCAATCAGTGAATGAATCACTTGTGCGCACTGAAACGCGCTGAGAACCAGCAGGTACTGCCAGCCCTGCAGGAGCGGAGTTTTGACGCCCCTGCTTTAGGTTGTGCTCTCAGCTCATGGCGTCGGTTCAAGCAGACGTGTAACTTAAAATGGCGTGACTGTAAACTTCTGAGAAGTTAGCGTTTCCTTCTTTGAAAGGAGGCCGGTCGTTCGCCGCGGCCTGGCGTCTGTCGAGACGGCAGTCGGTGCCGAGGATGAACACCGCGGTGGCTTGCCGGGCGTTGAGTGTGAGAGTGATGTGTGTTGATAGCGTCTTGTGGGTTTGTCTGGGATCACTAACCATGGCTTACGTTGTGTAAAAGTAAAAAAAAGAATATCTGTGTTGGATTTACTGCGTAGGGTTATCTCATGAGACGTTTGCTTGATGTTTGTGTGATTTTTTTTTTGTCCGTTACTCTTGTTTCCTGTGATGTCTTGTTTGTAGTATGTAAGCATTACTTGCTGTGTTCATGCGTAAACTAGCTGCATTTTACATGTCAAACCGGGGAAAAAGCAATACACTCCTGTATAATGGCTGAAATAAAGTTTTTACGGAGAACTGCTTTGCTTCGTTTTCTGAGCTGACGTAAATAATGTTGTTTTCTTGGTTGTGCGTCTAGAACGCCGACCTTCAGCGACCTTGTGCTTTCAGTCTCTTATCTGGCTGAGCAGCTGAACACTCTTACTTTACCCTCACTGACCTCTCAAAGCATGGTTGCTTACATGCACGCACACAAGCACACACACGTGCACACATTGAAGAATCTGTACTTTCTTACCGTTGTAAGTCATTGGCTGGCACAAGGCTGTCCATCCGTCTGTCTGGCTGTCCACTGGCATCAACATTGCATTTCGAGTGTTGAATACGAGCCCCTGCCCAAACTATTCTGAGCTGTGAATGTTTTCCTTTAATATTACTTCATGAACAGGCAGTTTGGGATGTGATACGTACTGTGAAACAACATTAGGCATTGCGGAGAAAAGTTCAGAGCCTAAAAGTGGCTAACAGTGTTGGTATAAAATCTCAGAATGAGGAGGTGTAAAAAAAAAAAAAAGAGGAGATCCCAGCGTTGGTATAAAACCTCCTGTGCATAGGAGAGTAGAGTGGAGAGCCTGTTTGTTCTGCATAAGTGCCTAATACATGCTGATTATGCCACAGCCATGATTGTGCTGCCGTGTCCTAAAATGGGTGCGATGCGAAGCTGACGCAATGGAAAGAGGACCAGACCGGACGAGATTAATTTGCAGGGGCGCTCAAACTGGGAACATTCATTGTCCCCCCACAGGTCAGGAGAGGGACCAGAACATTGATTTCCCCCCCTATTCAATACTTTTATCCAAAGCGCTTTACAATTGATGCCTCTCATTCGCCAGAGCAGTTAGGGGTTAGGTGTCTTGCTCAAGGACACTTCGACACGCCCAGGGCAGGGCGGGGTTTGAACCGGCAACCCTCCGACTGCCAGACAATCGGTCTTGCCTCCTGAGCTATGTCGCCCTCAGCTAGGCACCAGGAGCATGCTGGGAAGGCCCGTGTCACGAGCGGCGCTCGACCCGCTGTCCCGCTCCGGTCGGTGGAACACTGCGGCTTTGTCCCGGGCCGCGGGGGGTGCGTAAGCGGGCACCGCCGCTGGCGAGCGATGCGCCCGTTCCGGCTGGCGCTGGCGTTCCTGTGCCACTCCGAGACGTGCGTTGTGGGGGCGATAGTCCCTGGCTCGCGGGCATTTAAAAACGGCGGTGGAGGGTGGAGCTCGTTAAGTAATGACACGGAATAGTGAGAGTGGAAAAAAAACGATTTGTCAGCCGTCTTTGATGTGTTAATATTATGCATATGCTTGAATAAAATTATCATTTTTTTCCCGCTACCCGCCCGATACTTGGGAAAGTGACTCATATCCATGCGTGTTGGGTCACACTCCCAGTGCCATCGCTGTGGAATCGTTTATCTTTCCCTTTAATCAAAACCAGGAAAGCTGCTCAGTGAGACTTGCTACGGTCCTTATAAAACACCCTTAAGTGTTTCCGTTTGGTGTGCCAGGAATGTTTGTAATACAACATATTTACGGTATGATATGGATGCAAAGTAAAAAAAAAAAAAAAGAGAAAATTTTTTTTTCCCCAAAAGTTTCTGACCTGACTTAAAAGGGTTTTGCTGATCCTGTTTGATTCGCCCCCCATCAAAGGCTTCTGTCCCAAGTTGGGGTGTCGCTGTTGTTTTTCCCTGTGTGAACTCCAGCACCACCAGCACTCGCCTTAGCCGTCAGACTATTTTTTACAGTCTCTGCTTCGGAGCCTCCTTCATGTATCCTCTGATAAACACCCCCCCCAACCCCAACCCCCCCCCCCCCCTCCTCTGAGGTGAGCGGGGATTTCACCAGGATTTCACCCCTCTGTCCAAGAAAAGAAAAAAAAAAAGTGAAATGGGAGGGTACTTCCTGTCTGAATATCTGAGATACTCTCTCTAGTGGTCACTGCTAAAGTATTTTTTTTTTCCTGCTCTTGGCACACGCTCAGGAATGTAAAGACTCCTCGGACCGCACTTCCATACTCAAAGGGAAACTGCTCGCTACATAAGAATTCCGGGAAAGGGGGGATCAGACATGAGAAATGAACAAAGGGGATTTCTGAGTTTAGGAAGTGTAATAGTCAGACTTCCTTCCGTTCCCCCGAGCAGGTTTTTTAATGTGAGCTGAGTAATAAAATAACACCGCGTTTCCCCAGCTGTAGGCGTGCAGGGGACAAACCTAATGCTTCACGCGGATGTCACACACGGTTTATTGTGCAATGACACAGACGCCATAAAAAAAGCCGTCATATTTCACTGTGACAGAACTGGATTGATCACTTCGCTTGAATGCATTTTTGTCGGTCACTGGAACGAGGACACGCGTAACCAGAACAAATACGAAGCACTGGGATGGTCAAGAGTTTCAAATAAACATCTTGAGTTTAATATTCAATTACAGTGTGAACCGCTTATCTGAAATAATCTACTGTGCTCCAGTTATTTTATTTGCATTTTGTAGTATACTTGGAGCCTGTTACCATGCCCTTTAGTTGAGCTTTACATTACATTACAGGCATTTAGCAGACGCTCTTATCCAGAGCGACTTACACAACTTTTACATAGCATTTTTTACATTGTATCCATCTATACAGCTGGATATATACTGAAGCAATTTCGGTTAAGTACCTTGCTCAAGAGTACAACGGCGGTGTCCTACCCGGGAATCGAACCTGCGACCTTTCGGTTACAAGCCCAGTTCCTTACCCACTGTGCTACACTCCGTCCTGTTTTCCTAGGAGCTGTTTTCCTAATCAAAATTAAGTTACCTTTTAGCTCCCTCGGGTACTGCAGCTCACAGGTAGCGCAGGTTTGAGTGGTAAATGCCCTCTGCATTGTACACCTGTGTCTCCTCACCTGGTCACGGGGGCAGAGACCGCTGGTGGTAGCTGCTGCTGCTGCTGCTGCTGCTCCTGCGATTGGCCCGAAAAAAACAGGCGAGCAGACAACTGCCGGCTGACCTTTCCCAGACTCCGCCGGGGTCCCCTCCGCTTTAGGACGGGCTCGTCACTTCCTGGAGTGAGCGTGAGCTGAGGGCACGGCCCGTTGTGAGAAAATGGTGAATCACACCCCCCCCCCTTCCCGTCCCTTCCCCCTTCCCTCCCCGCTCCTCCTAATTTTCACTCCACCAGCTGGATCGGAAGAGGAGGAAAAACACATGCATTTTTCACTTTCAATATCAAATCTTAATTTTTGTTTTTGTTTTCACACACATTGATCCAGGCTAATTTTACCCTCATTTAGAGAGTAGAGCAAACAGACAGCACCAGGACTTTTATTGACCCTTTAAAGCGTAGGATCTCAAATGTGTGATTAGAATGCTCTTAACTGAACATTCTCATGCTGATGTCACAATCGCTACTGCTAAGTGAAAGCAACAGAGTTCTAGAACACTGACTTAAAGATTCGAAAAAAAAAAAAACTTCAAAATCATCATCCCAAAAACCCCAACTCCCCTTTCTCAATCCCAACTAATTGCTAACAAACCCCAACTATTAACTAACCCAATCAATGTGGCAGTATAAGATACTCAGTTAAAACCTAGGTACTAGATAAAAGCCAAGCATTATTCTCCTCACGATCCACACAATACAATACGTCACAAGACGATTGTGGCTGCTGTACTGAAAAAGGTATAAAATATGTCAAAGAAAAAAAAAATTATGTTTCATGGCCTGGAAAAACGGGAACTCTGTGTCATGTTAAATGTGCAAATGATATATTCTGGTTTGGCAGGAAGAATCAACTGACAAGGGGAGACGACTGGCAACATACAAATTCCCGATGTCTTAGATAAACAAATTAAAGCAAGGATATTGAAACGGTGCCAAATGCGTGTCACATATATGTTTCGTGAATGTTAATATTCCCTTTCTGTTCAGAAACTGTGAAAGGGGGAGGACATATTTGTGCATTTGTCTGCAGATAGACAGGTGCTGCTGTTTAGATTTAAATAAACAGGGCTCAGAAATAACCACAGGAAGCAAGACATGGAAGCAGTGAGTAAAATAAAAAAAAATGTTGGAACGGATGCCCATTAACAAATAAAAACAAACCTAAATGCAACACAAACCCCACCCCAAGCAGTGGTGTGTGTGCCTGTTTAGATGGATGGGGTCACTGTTTTGGCAAACTTTATGCAGGTTGATTCGTACACCTAACATTCAAAGTAAGAGTGTTCATGAAGCCTCTATGCTAACCCTTAAGGCTGAACACAAACAAATCTCAACCTGTCTCCTCCAACAACAGCAAAAGAAAATTTAAATAAAACAAAAAATACAAAGAAGATATTTTCGTCTTCCTTGTATGTGTCATTCAATGTGTCATCTTCACCAGTCTTATGCAATTGTAGACATTAGATCCACCGTGCAAACTGTACATTCAGTAAATTCAGTGAAATGGAAGATTGTAATAATTTCTGTATATCTGATGATTTTTTTAAAACACAACCCCCCCCCCCCCCCCCCCCCCCCCCCCCCAGTTTCCTGCCCTGCCTTTCAAACTGCCGTGGTGCTACTCTAAGAGCATTAAGGGTGGGGGACCCCATGAAAGCCCAGCTTTCCCACCCCCGGCAGGACCAGACCAGACCAGAGTCCTACCACCAGGGGCGCCATTTTGGGTGGGGGAGCATAGGACAATTCCAAGGGCCCTGGCTGACAGGGGCCCACAAAAAAACTGTGCTGTGCTTCTGAAGGGATGGGATGGGGTGGCCTGGGATTTGATTTGTGGGGCCCCGTGTGAGATGTTTTCACAGGGCCCAAAATCCCTGGTGGAGCCCCTGTCTACCGCTGCAGCCTCCCCGTGGCAAGCGCCTCGTAACCCTACCCAAACCCTACCTAAACCAAGGCCTAGCCCTCAGGCCTTCTGATCCACTCTGTGCTTGAGACGGGCGCCTTCACGCAGACTCAACTGCTTCAAGCCCCGTGTTAATTTCTGTTTTTTTTTTGTGACATTTTTATAAACAAAAAAATTATTAGTTTAGAAAAAAATGTCATTCTGAGACTGAGCCTGGCATTCTTTGCCTGTTTCGTTCAATTAAAAAATATATATATATTTGAACAAACTTCTGAAAGCTCTCAATGAGTTAAACTGACACAAAGGTGAAAGATTCCTGTCACTTCTGTCAAGTTCAACTGAGAATGTACTACTGCTGTTTTTTTAAACCTTCTTTCACAGGAGTGTTAAGACAAAGAGAACCACGTAAACTTATATTCAAAGCGTATGCGTATTTTTGTGCAGTGTAACTGAATAAAGTGAAATAGACCCTCTTTACAAGGCTACTACAGGGCTACACATCAATGCTTCATTACTCCAAGTCGAGAGATAACTGACATGACTTGCCTTAGGACAGGATTTGGAAAAAGCTATAAACTGGCAATCCGCGAATGCTAAACTAATGTAGGAATATATCTGAATACAATATATTACATATCTTGACATTGCTTGGCGACCTGCGTATGTTCTTCGTTTTATTGAAATATCAAATAAAACCGTTCGAAAAAATATAAGGAGAAAAATAAAAAACTCCAGAACATGTTTAGTAGGTTCTTTAACAAACTTTTGAGGCATGTTGAGGCATGCCAGTGCTAATCCCCGGTCATTGACACCCCTGTCTTAAGCCTACATCCACTGTCTTTTATGGGAGCTTTCAAAAAATTTGCATGAGCCCCATTTGCCATCGAGAAAGTGTGAAAACTCACGTCGAAAGTATCCCCCCTTTGTCTGCGTAGTCGATTAAGCAGAGGGATCCCATCCCAGTGTGAACTTCGATTGTCGTGGCCGCTCACTGTCTCTCCTCCCCCCCGCTCCCTCCCTACTCCCCCCCCCCCCCACACACACACACACACACACCTCACAGCAGTGTACACGCCCTCACATCGCCGTGTCACGCGCTGCCAGCTATACAAACTCTCTCACCGTTCAGTCCTGCCAGAATCTACTTCAGCCTGTCTGTGAACGCACCGTTGCCTGGATTACAGTGAATAAAGAAAAGAAGAAGAAAAAAAAAAACAATCGCACGGAGGATACAGTTTATTCCGAATCAGAAGAGACGCGTACACGGACATCGGGACATCATGGGGAACACCGCGTCATGTGTCCCTCAACACAGTTTCAGGAGAAGTTTTAAACGAAGGAGCAGGTAGGAACCCATGTGCTTTACAGTAACCACTTTTCTCCATTCTTTTGCGTTCTTATCCACTTCTGTCATCGCATGTGTTTGCCCTGCTCTTGTTTATTCAGAAATGGTTTTGCGGCACGTCATTCAACCAGTGTAATCGAGTCTGTAAGTTTTAAGCTTACATTGATATTGTTAGAAGCTATGGTCTGGATTACACATACACTGGTATATTGTTTCGGAATACAATCAGAGGCATGTTCTGTTTAAATCTGTTGTGGAACACACAGTTGTGGTTTGCTTGCTGTGTGAACTATTTTAGTGGGGCTGGGCTGAGTTGCTCTTAAGTAGGCTTATAAGTCTCGAATGATTAGTTCCTTACTTCTCCTCAGTAGCCTATTCAAAAAGAGCAGTTATTCGTGGTTCCTTGCTATTTTTATTTGTTTTCTTTTTTTCAAATTTTGATCTATTGATTTCATTGAAGAAGAAAGAAAATGTTAACGAATTAAGCGTTGGTGTCAGTGAAGCCAGCGATACGGGTCCATGCAAATAAACCAACGACCCTCGTCCCTCAGTTTGTTTATGTGGTTGATGCTTATCCGCGCGAGCTCCAGGTCTCCCAAATGCTTCTGAGGTTGTCGCGGAATATTGCGCACGAAAGTTTAGTGTGTCATCACCTCAGGTTACTTCAGCGTCTCCTCTGTCGTATTACTTGAGACGGGCGCTTCACTGTCGTAATGAAGCTAGCACTCTTAGAATCGTCTTATCCCATTTAAATTCACCCTGCTTACAGCAAGCCCAGAAAGTTTCCATCTCAGTGGACCAGCAAAATTGGTCATTGGTCATTCCATGGAGACCAGTTACAATTAATCTACCTGTCCGCTTCATATCGGCCATTCTTGAGAAGGCCACTGCTCATATGTGATGTCTGTCATAAGTCTGTCATTCTTATTTGTCACTAACTGTTACGAACACTCCGGATTCTCTATAGAATTCTAGCACGTGTCTGCTCTAAATTTTCTACGTGTAGATTTTTTAGGTTCACCAGTGTTATTTGTTTGCGATTATTTATCGTTGTATTTTCATCGCTTGTTTGAAAAATTCTTTACATTCTCTGCGTGAATGAACCCGTGTGGTTTGTGGCAGTTAAATGCAATTTGCCGAGTGGCAGTCAGCACGGGATGACAGACAGAAGCTGGCGGTTGAACGTTGTCAGCCTTTTTGATCGAGTGATCTGGGTGGGTTTGATGTTAGTTTCTTTATGTGAATAGTATACATGGAGGTCAAATGTGACAAAGGAATTCATTGATACCAGAGCCAATTGCCCACGTCCTCTGTCAGAATCAAGAGTTGTATTGTCCCACTGATTTGAATGGCAAGTAATTGAGGGAAAACTAGAATCGGCGTTCAGTTACTCTCTTGTAACAAGCACCAGCATTGCGGGAAAAGGGTGTGCAATGCAAAATTCTGAATTCAGCACGTATTCTCTGCTATCACGAAGAGTCCAATGGTTTTGTATGGTGAATGCAGCTTAATCAAAAGCAATCATTTAAAATGGCTGCAGCAGGTCCCCATTTGTAATGCAAAGCAGTCAGTGAAAAAAAAACCCATGCAATATACACGTCTCATTTAAGCGCGAGAAACCCCACGGGGCTTCCCGCACTGGCGAAACGGCACTTGTTCCAATGTTCTCAGGAAACGGAAAGGGATTGTGTATGAACGTAGCGAATGATGACGACGATAACGCTGTCCTTTGAATAAGAGTGATGACATGCGCTAATGGCTGATCGTCTCTCCTGTGGGCTACAGTCGGAAATTTTGGACGAAGGACTCAGATGAAGGACCGGAGAAGTCTAACAGCATCATCAACATCATGTCCACCGTTACGCCCGAGACGGTGAGGGCCCCTGCACCCCCCACAAACTAACACTTCAGCGCATTATGAAACACACGTTCCTTTGTTTGTTACATGTGTTATATGTACTTATCAAATCCTTACATTTTGTACCCCTGAATTTGCATTTATTCAACAAATATGAAAATGATTTAAAAAAAACTACTATTGCTAGTAATACTACTACTGCTGCTGCTTGTGCTGCTAATGTTTAATGTAATGCTGCTGCTGATGACAATAATAATAATAATAATAATCATAATTTTATGACCCAAATGCTCTTGGCTGCAGGAGATGTCAAAGAAGGACATTGAGACGATACAGAACATCAAATGGGACCCTCCGCCGTTCGCCTACGACGCCTCTGGCGGGTGGAAGAAGAGCAGCATCAACGTGAAGAACTACGGGAGGCTGATCCACAGCTCCAAAGTGCGCTTCCGGTTTCTCCACTGCCAGGTGAGGCTGACCCCGTAGACCGTACCGAACGTACTGCACGTGCGCAGTGATGACCGAACACCGTGTCATGGATCAAGTGTAGGCAACTCTGTTCTTTGAGCACCACCATTCTGCGCAACGTCTTTGTCAACGAATGGAAATTTTTCTCCGTGATCTTGCGACATGAGCGCTTTTTTTTTTTTTTTTTTTTTTTTTAGTATTTCTTCAAAATTTATTTTTAAATACCACCAGAACAACAAAGCCAGAACAACGTTCAAAATGGGGGGACAAACACATTGATAACAAGAAACCAAAATCCTAAACAAAAAAAATCCTCAACACAAATCTAAATACCATATTTCAAAGGCCAGTGACAAAGTGCAGAGCATGTGACCAACCATTCAAACAGGCAGACCTTGTTTTATTAAATATTGCCACTGACTGCTCCAAGACTAAGATGTCAAGGCAACAAAATTACCACACTAACCTTAAATTAATCTTCACTATTTATTTCCCAGACGCAGATGAATTGACCCATTATTTAAGGGTGCGACAATAGTATGATATTGGTAACCCAGGCTTCTAGGCCTAAGATTTCTCACTTGATTTGGAAATTACGGTCGACGGGAAGGTAATAAGTTATTATTGGCCAAGGCAAACAAAATATAAATAAATAAATAAAAATAAACACAGACGTCAAGTACAGAGTGTGACTGTTATTGCAATCGTGTGAATTCTCTCGCTGGAGACTGACGTAATGGGATTTAACTGAAGAGTCCAGGGTCGGGGTGGGGTGGGGGGGACGGGACCGCAGTCCGTGTCTGAACACGCAGGGTTGTGAAACATCTCCCTGCTTCACAGTCACCCTGGAAAAAAAAAAAAAAAAAGGCACTTCAGATCGGGCCTCTGATATGGCAGTACACCGAGGCTGTGGAGCATGGGAATCGCATTTCCTCCAATGAGCACTCGAATCGCGGGCCTCGCCGGGAAGAGAGAAGAAAACAATCCTGGATGAAGTCACCGGGGGCAAACCACAGTTTTGTAACAGACGCCGTTGCTTTTGGGAAAGCGGAGAGGCAACGCCAGTCATCAATATCTGACTAAGATAAATAAACGTGAACCGCAAACGTTACGTTTGTCGTCGGTTAATAAAAAACACTTAACTCTTCTGCCCACAGGACATCCACGACTGCTACCTGGACCTCTTCCAGACACACCTACATTTCGTCTCCAACAACACCACCGGGCTCACCTACCAGGTGAGCTTCTACTCACGTTCTACTCACCCGTGCCCCCGGAACGGGGTTGTGGAAATTTGCCCCAGTTTTCTGGTTCACTGGCACTAGTTGCAGACATTTTGAAAAGCTATTTTCATATATATTTTACTAGAAGAGAATGTTTAATTCAGTTGTGTTTCTTCACGTACTCACTGCCAGACGAGGGAATCCTTTGCAAAGAGGTCAAACTAGAAAGGAATTTAATGGACAGTCTATGCCAGTGTTATATAAAAAAGGAAGCAAAGCAAAACACTTAACTACCCATTTTCCTTGGCACATTTGTCTACAGACAGCAGTAAGGACTAGTTCTCAGTGGTTAAATAAGCAGTGGAGGGTTGCGCTATAATGGTTCTTTAGGCTTGGGGAACATCCTCTGCGGTCAACTCTGTCTTGTAACCAGGGCCGTCCCAAGGTTTTTGGGGGCCCTAAGCAAAAAGTATATATGGGTCCCTCTGTTTCGGTCGAAAACCACCCCCCCAAGCCCCAGCCAGCAAGATCTGGCACCAATAGAAATATATTTAGATGAATGAAAAAGCCATTGTCGTAGGGAACACAAAATGGAAAAAATTATTATCTTGGAGGGAGGGGGCCCCGAACCAATCGCGGGGCCCTAAACAAATATTTACTTCGTTTATTGGGTCGGGCCGGCCCTGCCTGTAACCCCATGGTAACCAACCCTGTTCCTGGAGGTCTACCGTCCTGTAGATTTTCCAACTCCAACTCTAACAAAGCCCCACACCTCACTCAACAGCTAGAGATCTCCTCGAGCTGCTAATTGGGTAGAATCAGGCGTGGCAAATTATGGTTGAATTGAAAACCTCACCAGGACGGTAGATCTCCAGGAACCGGGTTGGTCACCACGGTCGTGAGTGATTGTGCGTGAGTCCATGTTCACTTTCTGGGAGGGGTGTGTAGCACAGTGGGTAAGTAACTGGGCTTGTAACCGATAGGTCGCAGGTTCGATTCCCGGGTAAGGACACTGCCGTTGTACCCTTGAGCAAAGTACTTAACCGGAATTGCTTCAGTATATATCCAGCTGTATAAATGGATACAATGTAAAATGCTGTGTAAAAGTTGTGTAAGTCGCTCTGGATAAGAGCGTCTGCTAAATGCCTGTAATGTAATGTAATGTAATGGGTGTGGCTGAGCAGTTGCTCCAGGTATTTTGCTCCCTTTGTGTCTCTGTCTCCGTGTTCATGCTCTGATTACATGAACCAAATAACAATTGACTGCAGAATGTCAATCCACACCCCTTGTATTCTTCTGCAAAGAAGAAATGTCTGCTCTCAATGGGCCTCCTTCACGAAACATGTGCACAATCACATTTGAGCGTGAACTGCGTTTAAGAATGTTTCCGAGAACATTTCGCCATTCTTAATTTTTTTTTTTCTTTCTGATCTGTATTTGTTCGTGGCTGTTTCCTTATGCAAATCACATAAACAGGATTGCACATAAAACTTTACAAACAGCCAGTGTTCATCATCTCATACACCTGGGATATGCACAAAAACTGCACGTGTCATGAATCTCATATTGTTTTTTGTAGGAACATTTTTAAGAACAAGTGTAAGAATAATTTAAGAAGAGCATTGTGATTGAGAGCCAATGACCTTATTTAGATGAAAATGAATAATTGAATTCAATTAGCTTTAAAAGCCTCTTTAGCAATGGCTTCAGTGTGTTGGTCAGTTATGCCAGGATTGCTGTCATGGCATTGCATGATATTTTCACATTGGTGATGCAAACTGATGATTACAATCATGTAGTGCATGAAAATGTTTTTTTACAGGTCTTTTTAAAGTACTTTAGAAAACGAAATTGGCCCATTTTAAGTATACTTAAAGTATTTCCTGGAACAATACAACAAGTATACCACTGATTAACTACTTTGTATCCTAAATTGGTGGACTTTAAAAGTAGTTTAAACTGTGATCTTTTGTTCTGGAAAGAAAAGTGAAAGTGCGCTTTCAAGTACACTACTGGGGATTTAGTTCAGGAAAAAGTGTACTTAAGGCAGACTTTTATGTGCTTAATTCCTGTAAGGGTAATGTAGGAATGCGATGTGATTCTGTCTGAAGCGACTCTTTTTTTGTGTTCATACAGGGAACTCTTCCGCTGAAGGAACTCACTATCTGCCAACTGCAGAACGGCAGCAACGAGCCAAACCCGTTTGCATTCCAGATAAATGGTGAGCAGGGACGGGCTTCACATTAAAATAATTTTTCGGCCGCATCTCAGTCTTTCGAGCCGAACGCCTTTCCTTTAGGAACTCTTCGCTTCTTTTGTGTATTTGCTCGGCTAGTGTTCATGTGCAGTCGAATGACCCGCAGAGCTCGTATTTGATTAGTGTGTTTGTGCAGCCATTGAAGTGCGCCTCGCTCAAGGATAAAGTAGCGCTGCGATTGGAATTCTGACCTGAAATGTTCTGGTTACGCCCCGGTTTCTTAGCCTCTGCAGTAGCACGCAACCACAAAATGAAAATAACCGCGAATAAAAAATATAAATATGCGCCAGTTTTGTGTTTTTTAATTGTAAAAAAAAGTTCGTGTGCGTTTTTCTACGAAAAACTGCTCAGTTTTCCAAATATGCACATCATTACCGTCAGTTTAAAGCTTATCACATCCACTTATCCGTCCAGTTGTCCACACTTGCATTTTTTCCCAGAACATTCACTCTAGTTGAAAGTTGATATTTCCTGAAGTCCCAAAATGTTAGATCAACAGTAAAGAACCGCAAAGACAAAAAGTAAAAATATTTTGTTATGCTGACATAACTAATCTTTTTTTTTTTGGAGTTATGGTCCAAGGGCTATCTTGGCTTTAATGCTCTTATTCAAAAAGTAAATCTGGGCATTATAGGCTGACATAACACGTTTCACGGGTTCAAAGGCACTATAACACCACGCGTTTCCTGCTACAGCCTGGCTACAAAAATCCCTAATTGCGATCAGTCGGCGCATTGTCCGGGGATGCGACACAATGCCCCCGTTGTTGGTTAACAGGTGCCGCTGAACTCAGCTGTCGATCAGGAAGGGCCCCGTTCCCATCGCTGCCGTGGTTACGGCCACACTATCTCGCATTCCTGAGCCGTGAAGCTGTTCTTATGGCGTTTATGCGTGCTTCAGCTTGTTTCAGTCATCTGGTTTTTTTTTTTTTTTTCATGATCATTCTATGGTTTCGCCATGGGCACCTGTGTATTTATACTTGGTCTCGGTTCAAAACGCGTACAAATGAGTGGTATGTAAGCACCATAGAATGCCAATTGCTTATTTCATTATTAACAGTGGACTTCTTGGCGACTAGATAATTGCGTTCGGAGAGTTTCTCAAATGCCTGTATGTCATAGTAATGTAAGCAAATGAGACTTTTCTCATTGTTTTCTCTGACAGCTGTGAGCCAACAGTCATTCACAGTCTTGACAGGTCTGACCAGAATAACAAACTAATAGGGCCAAAAAAAAAACATAGGTAGAACTGGGCCTTAACTTTTAATGCGTGTTTTTGATCGCACGAAAGCAGCAACTTTAAGAACACTTTAAATGCGGGTTCTCTGTTGATAGCTGTTTAATCTGTTTGGCCATCTGGATTATTGGTGATACAAACTGTTAGTCAGTTATGACATCCCATCGGTGGAATTTTAATGACATTCACATAAAAACAATAAAATAATGACTTACTATATACACTGAGGTGTGTGTGTGTGTGTGTGTGTGTGAGAGAGAGAGAGAGAGAGAGAATGATTGTGTGTATGTGTGTATGCATGTGTGTATGTGTGCGTGAGAGAGAGAGAGAGAATGATTGTGTGCATGTGTGTATGCATGTGTGTCAGTGTGTGTGTGTGTGTGAGAGAGAGAGAGAGAGCGAGAGAGAGAGAATGATTGTGTGTATGTGTGTATGCATGTGTGTGTGTGTGTGATCGGGTGCATATCTGCTTATCATGTTAAAATGCTTCAAAATCATGACCTCATAATTATGTGCACAGCCCTTCCAGAAAATTGGAAGTCTGGAAAAGGAATCCGTTCCTTTATCTTAGGAATGTATGAGTGATAACAGGCAGATTCCAGCTCTGTCCCAATAGATAAGCACATTTTTTTGGGAGGGCTGTTTTTGTGGAGCCCCTCTTTAAACATACGGTATGCTGTTTAGCTGGTTTATTTATTAAACCTTGCCATCCTTGTCATTCTTGATTTATGTAATTATTGACAGCCAACTTCTGTCAAGTCATCATTTTGTATTTTAAAAATGATATTAGCGGCTCGCCTGTCTCTCATTCTGAGGAAGCAGGTCGGTTTGCGTGTTCTCTGGGGGCCGAACTCTGATTCTGTTCTTGTTGTGGCCCCCGCAGGCATCGGCTTGAACCCCATCGTGGTGTTCTGCTCCACCCAAGGGGCGCTGGACACCTGGATGGCCCACCTGAGAGAGCACGTGGAAGGCAGCGGGGGAACCGTGGCCACCTCCGAAGCCAAGACCTACGCCAGGGTCAAGGTACGGGTTACGCCTCCTTCCGTTCACCCCTAACCCCCCCCGCCCCCCCGCGCGCTTTTGAGTTCCCCGCGCCGTCCCTCAAATGTGCGAGGACAAAATGAGGAAAAAAAGTGGGAATTCAGCTTCAGAACAAGAGTCAGAACAACAAAGGGCAACGTGAGAGAGAGAGAGAAACAGAGAGATGGAGAGACTGAGAGAGGGAGAGAGACAGAGGGAGACAGACAGGTGGGAGAGAGGGGAAAGAGAGAGAATGAGACAGAGGGACAGAGAGAGAGAGAGAGACAGACACAGTGAGAGAGAGAAGGAGGGAGGGAGAGACAGGGAGACTTGGTTGCTGCATACTAGCAGCACAATTTGTGTTCTCTTGCCATACTCTGAGGGACAATGTGTGACCACCTCATGCACACATTTACACACAGCATACACACGTACAAGCAGACACATAATATTCACTCATGCACACAACACACAGATAGTCAGACACACACACACACACACACCTAACATCACTTACTGATATTTTTGTATATATTTTTATATTTTTTATATAACTAAAATTAACTAGATTCATTTTATATAGTTGTATGTTATAACCACTGCTTTGGCAACACAAGTGCCTATATTTGTCATGCGAATAAAGCACTTTGAAATTGAAATTGAAATTGAAATTGACAGGGAGACAGAGGGACAGAGAGAGAGAGAGAGAGATGGAAGGAGAGAGGGGGAGAGGGAGAGAGAGGGATAGAGAGAGGGAGGACGAAAGTGGGAGTGAGAGGGGGGAGAGAGAGAAGGACAGAGAGACAGAGAAAGAGGGAAGGAGAGGAGGGAGAGAGAGGGAGAGAGAGATGGAGAGGGAGGACGAGAGAGGGAGTGAGAGGGGGGAGAGAGAGAAGGACAGAGAGAGAGAAAATATGTGCCAAGCGAGAGATGAGTAACTCCGGTTCCCGCCGTTACGCTCTCTGGGATTTTCCCCGAGGAGCGGCCGAGGCGGTGACCGGAGAGCAGCCACAATAAACGGATGAGTGCGTTTTGGCGTGTCTTCTGTGGCCCTCACCAGGAAGTGCTGTTACAACTGTCTGATCACACAAAACAAACCAGCCGACTATAACCGACACTGCCCGCGATTAACAGTACCTGTGTCTGATCACACAAAACAAACCAGCCGACTATAACCGGCACTGCCCGCGATTAACAGTACCTGTGTCTGATCACACAAAACAAACCAGCCGACTCTAACCGACACTGCCCGAGATAAACAACAGCTGCGTCTGATAACGGGGGGAGGGACTGCGAGCGTCTGAACTGCTCTGTATGGTTTATGACATGATGAGTAATACGTAAAAGAAAAAGGCACCCGGTGCCAGTATTCGGGCACGTAACGCTGAGTATATTTATTTGACTATTGGTCTGTCTATGTGTGATTCATGCGCTCATTTCATAACGCTCGAGATAAGAGAAGTCTGGCTGGTGACACTCAGAGTCTGCCCTGTCACTGCTTATCGCGCGCACCTTTTTGCCCACGTTCCGTGTTCCGCGTACGCGAGTCTCTGTCTGTGTTGTTATTTCGCGGCTCGGAACCTCGCTAACTCGAGCGTCTTCCTGTTTGTGTAACCTCCAGAGCGTTCGGGACAGGATCGCGGGCCGGGAGCAGCTGAGGAATTCGGTGAGGAACGAGCCCATTTACGACTGGGAGGGCTCCCAGCGGGAGTCCCTGGGCCCCATCGTCTACGTCACCAAAGTGCAGCTGCAGCACGTGCCCTGTCAGGTAGGAACCGCGTTTCCCATAAACCTCCCTGTCATTTCCCCACAGGCTGACGTTGAAACTCCTGAGACCAGGCAGAGAACACCTCAGGCATTTGAATTTAACTGTTTCAGTGAAGACATTCACAAAAATGTTATTTTATTTTTATTTTTATTGATTGTCTCTTGTCCCCTACATGGGATAAAAAATGATATGCTGGGTTTTAAGAGGACAATGAAGCTATCATAACATTACATAACAACGAGAACAGGCCATTCAGCCCAACAATGCTTGCCATTTTCCTGACTAAATGTGTGCTCTGATTACCTACAGACTAGAGAGTATTTAACACCGTACCAATATCACACTTGTGTGAATTGGAATCTACCGTCAGAGGAATACGGATTCAGCTAAACTGAAAGAATGGTTAATTATGCTGGATAACAAAGTCAGTTGTTAAAATGGCATAGAGATGTGAATTAGACAAATTTGTATATATTTCCTGTTTAAACGTGAATGGTATAACCAGAGGTTAATGTGGAATATTACCCTAATTACCGTGACACACACGTGTTATGACACATCGACAAATGAGTGTGTGAAGTAAAAAGTTACGCAGGGCTACGCAGTGGCTGTTATCAGAAAATCCACCCCCTCCCTCCACCCCCGAAATACGTAGTGCAGAGACATTCCCGCTGTTGCGCAATGAGGGCCCAGCGCTGTGTGAGAGTGCGGGATGAGGGCGGAGTGTGCTGCTGCTGCTGCTGCTGCTGCTGCAGAGGGGAACAGGCCGGGAGGGATCACAGATCACTGGGCTCCAGTTCCTGCCAGCCCTTTCAGGCTTAACCTGAACCCTAACCTTAACACTGACCTTAACACCAGCCCCTAACCCTAACTCTGACCTTAACACTAGCCCCTAACCTTAACCCTCACCTTAACCCTGACCCCTAACTCTCACCATAACCCTAACCCTCACCTTAACACCAGCCCCTAACCCTAACACTGACCTTAACACTGGCCCTTAACCTCACATTAACCCTAACACTGACCTTAACACTAACCCCTAACCTTAACCCTCACCTTAACCCTAACCCTTAACTCTCACCATAACCCTAACCCTCACCTTAACACCAGCCCCTAACCCTAACCCTAACACTGACCTTAACACTAACCCCTAACCTTAACCCTCACCTTAACCCTAACCCCTAACTCTCACCATAACCCTAACCCTCACCTTAACACCAGCCCCTAACCCTAACACTGACCTTAACACTAGCCCCTAAACCTAACATTAACCCCAACGCTGACATTAACACTAGCCCCCTAACCTTAACCCTGACCCCTAACCGTCACCTTAACCCTCACCTTAACACTAGGCCCCCAGCCCTGCCCCTAACGTTTTCAGGCTTGGCATGGATAGCACAGTAACTGAAGGCTTGGCCTGAGTCCCGTGTCAGAAGCCAGGGCTGCGCCTCTGCCAGAGAAATATACAAATCGGCCGATCAGAAAGGACACCGGTTCCCGGCGCCCTATTATTTTATCTTTATTTATTTATTTAATTTTTTTGGGCGTGAGGAAGCCTTAAGCAGCCCCTTTGTGCAGAGAGTGTGAGAAAGAACGCTCTCCGACGAAGGGAGTGGAAACCAGTTACCCTTCCCGTGACTCACCTGGCAGGTGGAATGTCACCTGGCTCACCGACGCACCCGTCCTCTCAGGAGGAGGAAGAGCGCTCTGGAGCGCGGTGAGGCCAGGGAGCTCGGGCTCCGTGCGTACCCGGCGATGAATGGAGCGCTCCTCCTCCTCCTCCTCCTCCTCCTCCTCCTCCGCCTCCGCCGACCACTTCCGGCGTTTGGGTTGCAGCAGCAGGGGTTACATAACCGCTTCGGGCCAGCCTGAGGGCGAGGGGGGAAGGGGGGGGGGGGGTTCAGGAAAGCCTCACCTTCCTGTCTCCGGGACAGGTTTTTTCGTGAGAACCGTGCGCATCTCGGTGAAACGCGACGCGGTGGAGGTTGTGGAGGTGTGGACTTATCTAGCAGGAGTGTAGCACAGTGGGTAAGGAACTGGGCTTGTAACCGAAAGGTCGCAGGTTTGATTCCCGGGTAGGACACTGCCGTTGTACCCTTGAGCAAGGTACTTAACCCGAATTGCTTCAGTATATATCCAGCTGTATAAATGGATACGATGTAAAATGCTATGTAAAAAGTTGTGTAAGTCGCTCTGGATAAGAGCGTCTGCTAAATGCCTGTAATGTAATGTAATGTAGCAATGAGCAACAGGGCAACAGGGCCGCAGATGGGCAACAGGGCGCCAGATATTTGGGGACAACTGGGACACTTTGTCCCGGGCCTAAGAGGGGGCCCGGGATATGGGGTGTAACTATTTTTTAATTAGTTACAAAATAAGTATATTGAGGAGGGGGGGGCTAATATATATTTGTCCCAGGCTTCATAGCGGCGTCCCTGATGGGCACCATGATCTTGACCATGCAACTGTTGACCTTTGACCTTTGTTTGGTGAACTTTAATATTAATGTCGATGTTGAACGCTCTGTCTCTACAGGAGCAGTATGACCGACTGCTGGTGATGTATCCCGCCACCCTCATCATTCTGTCTGAGGAGCGAAACGGCCTCTTCTACAAGGTGAGCTTCAAAAAAAAAAATCATTTTCTGTGTTTCATAATGTTTCTCCACTATGAACCAGGCGAGCCATTTTCTCTTTTTTCGCCTGTCTGACGTGGTTGTTTTGACAGGTTGTTCCTGTGTTTCTTTTTTTTGTTTTGTTTTGCTTCATTAATTGTGTGATTGCAGGGGAAGCTGCCTCTCAACATGATCACAGTCACCACACCGTGCCAAGATGTGAGGCCAAACACGTTTATGATTGAAGGTAACAATTCGTTTTTTTTTTTTAAATGGCAAATGTAACATATTCATAGCTCCTGAGATTTGTATTCTGGTAGAAATGTAGTTTATCTAAGTTGTAGTTCACTGTAAAGGGAACCGTGTGCAAATGCGTGAGGAGCAGCGTCAGCAGGTTTCTGTAAATGACCCATTCCCTGTGTCTGGTTTCAGGGAAGCTGATTAACCCCATCATCGTGTCCTGTCTGGACAAGAAAGAGTTCCATGACTGGATTCACCATTTCAAAGCCTCGTACGTCCCCGTGCACATCCCCCCACCGCCGGTCTATGACATCATCGACAATCCAACCAAGAGAATGGTAAGCCCCGCCCAGAAGCCTACCCTACCGCAAGGCAGCGGTGAACGGGTCATTGTAATTTTGTGCAGTTTTTTTTTTTCCACATTCACCGGTTTTATCTCCTAACCTAAAATGCAACTCATTTAAAAAAAAAAATTTACTGTAAGATGCGTCGTGTGCTCACCGCTCGTCGTTTTCCTTCAGGCCTCGGGGCAGTTCGACAGGTGCAGCGGGACCAGCGCCCAGGCCCTGGCGGAGGCGCACAGGCTCTCCCAGACGGGGCGGGGCTCCTTGGAGCTGAAATTCCAGAACCATTTGGAGAGCCCCTTGTCTGCCGGGTACATGGAGCCCCTGTGTGTGAGTACGGCTATCTAACGTCCACGGTTGAATTGACGTGCTTTACTATGGCAAACGGTAAATGGACTGCATTTATATAGCGCTTTTGTCCAAAGCGCTTTGCGATCGATGCCTCTCATTCGCCAGAGCAGTTAGGGGGCTAGGTGTCTTGCTCAGGGACACTTCGACACGCCCAGGGCAGGGGATCGAACCGGCAACCCTCCGACTGCCAGACAACCGCTCTTACCTCCTGAGCTATGTCGCCCCATACTTTACTTTACGAAAACACGTGGTTGAGGACACAGAGGGAGGACGTTAATACATTTTTTAGATTATTACTAATGGTCCTTGACACTGTGTTCCTTAGAAGAAATGTACACATGAGGCACGAGAGATATTTTAAGCAACACAGAGCCCCTCTGTCTGATAGATGCAGTGCGTTCAGTTGAATCAATATTGTTCGAAAGGCTGCATTCTTCTACTGCCTTCAAGGTAAATATAATTAGCAAATATTGTTTTCTTGGGTAGTGCAGTTTTCCACAGGACAGGTGAACTGTGCAAGGGTTGCAGTAGCCTAGAAGTGCGTAACCTCACGCGCGCGTGCATATTATCTCTCTGATAACGATCTAAAACTGCGTGTTCCTCGGGTCAGGTGTTTTAAAATGGAAAAGCATTTGTAATTTCAAAAATGTTCATGATGACCAAGGCATTCACCTGTTACCTGTTACTATGGCATGTATATGCAGTAGCAATTCAGAAAATGGTTTAAAACAAACAAAACAAAAAAACAATAAAATTTGAAACTTATTTTTGAATAGAGTCAAACCCACAGTGGGAATACAAATTTAAGGAAACCATTAAACATAATTTAAAAAAAATATTTTTTTATTAACTTCTCTACAAAAAAGATTGTATAATTGTTCTTCCATTCAAACAATTACAACCATGTAGTAATGAGCTGTACCGAAAAGCACCTGCTTAATTAGTGCACTGGTCATTTTCACTGTTTGTTTGGTGACAAGTCTTGGGCCAACTTCTCTTGTGGACGGTCCGTGGGCTTACAATGGAAAGGACAGGGTGCTCACACGGAAAAACACGAGACGCTTGATCCGGAACATTCTCTGGTTCCAGTTACACTCCTGCTAGTGTGCGTTTCAATCGCGTAAAAAAAAGCAGAGGGGAATGCCTTAATAAAGTGATAAACCCAGAGCAGACGAACCGCCAGCGAGCGCGCGGAGGTTAATAAATCAGCCTGTGTGATGTCATCCGATACGGCGCCCGCGTCTCACGGCGCTTGTGCGGTGCATTATATCGGTGGGAATCGGGCTTGTGACTCTGAAGGTTCAGAGGGTTCGGTTTCCAGCTAAGGCGCTTCCGTTGCGCCCTTGAGCAAGAGCTCAGAGCGGGGTGCTTTTTTTTACCCAAGGTGCTTTGGGCTGAAATACCCAGCTGTACAAAGGGATCGCATGCAAAACGAAAACACTGAGTCATCAGCGTGCGTCAGCCTGGATAAAAAGTGCCGAGATGTAAACTACGATCCGAATATCCAGAGGGAAAATTTCCACGGAAACGGTGTCAGCCGTACTGCGTGCAACGCAAGAGCAGGGCTTGCCCCGGGGGTGGGGGGTAGGGGTGGGGGGTTGTTTAGAAGCGGCGGAGCTGACCTATGACCTCTCACCCCTGACCCCCATGTTTGTGTCTCCTCTGTGTGTGTTGTGCGCGCAGTACCTTCCCAGCAGGCCCGGCTCCACGGACACCCAGACGTCGGCGCGGCACGGCGTCAGGAGCAACAGCTTCTCCCACCGCGTGAGGCCCGCCCCGGACTACCACGCCCCGTTCCAGCGCTTCTCCTACGCCGTCACCCCCACCGAGGTCCCCGCCTCCCCCGTCTACAACATGCCCTACCCGGTCGCGCACGCGGACAGATACTTCCTGGTGAAGGTACTGAGCAGCTCCTCTCTTATGGCTTGCTGAAGTGATGGTGGGGGATAAAAAAATAAAACTATACGTTTCTATACAAAGAGCTCTTAACCCTTTAACGTGTGAGGTCACAAATACGTGATTGGAGTGTTCTTAGCTGAACATTCTAATGCTGATGTCACAGTCACTACTGGTAACTGAGAGCAGTGGAGTTCTAGAACACTGACTTATAATTTTGGGGGGGATAAACAACATTCTAATAAACCTACTGGAACCAATGCATGTGATTATAATCTGTAATACAGATTCAGTGGGCAGTATGACACACGGGAATAATGCCATTTTATTTCACGTATGCATACGCGTGTAATAGTGTTATTGTGGTATTACACCGTCACTTGGCTCATGCCCTCTGCTCTCTGCGTCCGCAGTCCAACAGCTGGAGCACGCCCCAGTCGGGGGGGAGGTACCACCTCTCCGGCCCCCAGCGGTACTCCGACATGTGCGCCCCGCGGCGCCCGCTGTCCCCCCTCTACGACGACCCCAGCACCCCGGGCCGCTACCTGCAGGAGGACAACTACGTCAGGCCGGCGGTAAGTGGGTCGGGCGATCGGGTTCCTGCGTCTCGCTTCGCCCCGCGCGTCTGGGCCCGGCCGGGTCCCCGTGTACGAGGAGGAGCGGCCCGGCCTCCGGATGACTTATTGATTCATTCAGCTGCATAATTAACGAGGCAAATGAACGGAGGATCCGGCCGAGGACGTGTAGAGTGACTGGGCAGTTTGCAGGACCGCAAAATTTTCGGTCCCAAAAATTTCTGAACCCCCAGTAAACACATTTTCTGTGTCCCACATCTTCTTATAATATAGATATCTATTGTAATATATTAAAATATGTTCATATATGGAATTAAAATGATTTACCATACGTAAAAACAACTGCATGTGCAGTATCTGTAACTCGGAGCTGTGGTTAATCCCACTAGTGAGAATATCAGTGGAAAGTGTGATATGTTTTTTTTTGTTGTCACGTTTATCTGACTGTGTCCACTTCCTGGCCGGCAGATGTCGATGCAGGATCCGAGTGGCCAGGTACTGCCCCCCACCTTCAGACTGCGCACCCCCCCTCTGGGCAGGAGGAGACAGAACCTTCCGGAATCGGAGCGGGACGTGGACAGCTCCGAGTGGACGTCGGAGCAGAGAGCCAAGGCCGTTTCCAGGCTGAAGCTGCTGTCTCCGCCCTCGACGCTCTCGCCCACCGGCGCCAGACCGGTGAGTGAACCACGCCCACCAGCGCCCCCCCCAAACTGAGTCTCGCCTCCTACCTTCTCCACTGTTCCCTGATTGTGTACAGTAATATACAGACATGTACAGGTTAAGCACAGCCTGTAGGAGCTCTTAACCCATTGAAGTGTGAGATCACAATATGTGATTAGAATTCTCTTAACTTCAACATTCTAATGCTGATGTCACAATCACTGCTGGTAATTGACAGCAGTGGAGTTCTAGAACACTAGTGATATGATGAAGTAAATGAAATCATTTAATTCACAAGCAAATTCCACATTCATGGTACAAATAAAAATGGGAATTATGGTCCCTGTCTAATCTCAGGAGAAAAGCTAAAATGGCTTTAAAGGTCCAGGTTGAATCAGGTCCAAGATCGGCTTCCGAGGTGCTATTATCCACATTCTCACTGACATATCTAGTGACAGAGGAGAGGCAAGGCTATATTCATCCCTGTGTAAATGAATGAAAGTTTTCTTCTTCTCACTCTTTACAGGCGATCTACTCATCGCAGAGCCATCAGGTGGCGTACAATTACGCGCAAGGTGAGAATGCCGGGCATGCCAAAGTCAGGCGATACTCTGTCATTACCTGCCTCCGCCGCGGCAAGATATTCAGCGTTCGCTTTTGCAGTCTGACCGGTTGAGCCAAAATGGAGCTCATTTTAAAAAAATGCAAATGACCCACAACTGTCTCGGCATTGAGACAGTGTCATTTGTGTATGATAGTAACGACATATGCTTGTTGCTCGTTTAGAGTTGAGTCTAATGATTTTGCTCACAAAGCAGCGCCATCTTCCATTCGAAAGGCTAGTTTTAGTCAGGGCTATAACTACCACTGAGGAGACTGTCATGTCCTCTGTGTTTTTTTTTTTCAAGTCAATTTCCAAGGCCTATATTATATAAAGCCTACATCAGTTGCAATTAATTCAGGAGGGGAAATGGGCTTTGGTATTTTCTCAGATTGAAGGCTAATCTAGAGCCGAATGTACAGCATTTATATATATAAATAGTACCTTCAATTAAATGACTAATTTAAAGGGGAAAAAGGAGCATACCATGGGTCCTTACTGCAACGGGTGTCATGGCAGAAGCTGATGACCTCACGGAAGTGTGGATTCAGCCGTTACATCACCGACCCTGATCCTGACCCTGAACCTGAACCTGAGCCTCCTCTTGAAATGTGCGGGCTGCCACATTTTGGGTTCCGCCTTGCACCCCGGGCCTTAAGCCTGTGCTCGTCTTACAGCAGATAGGGTTGAGCCGGGGCGGGGCATAGGGGCTTGGCACAGGTGCCATTTTTAAAAAAAGAGTGAGAGATCGGTGCGGAAGATAAGTCCTGGCAGCAAACGCTCAGTCTCTTTTTCCTCTTCCCCTCCCCCCCTCCACCCCCCCCCTTACAGAAGACAACGCTTTTTTGGAGGCCGCAGAACCGGACGACCAGGAAATGGACTACGACAACGTTTGGGACTTTGACAGGGAAAAGGGGATAATTCGGTCCCAGTGGGGCGCGGGAGGCATGGGCATGAACGGCATGCAATCGGTGACTACACAGGCGAGGTGGTGATAAAATACGATAAAATATGATATAAACAACCCCCCCCCCCCTTGTACCTGACCGGAGGTGCACAAGTAGAGGCGTCGTTACTACGCACTGGGGTCTGGAGCTCTTTCACTCTTGCCCTGTGCTTCTTCTTCTGCCACCAACAATAAATAAAACCCCATTCAGAATAAACCATAGGGGAAAAGTGCCAAGAAAATTGTTAAATACGCATATCGTAACAGGGCATTTATCCTGTCACTCATTTCTGTACAGTTTAATCAGTATTGCACTAGGAGGGCCCTGTTTATTACAGTAGGGTGTCACTGCTGCACTGGAGTGACCTGGTGGAACCGTACGTTACTCTACCTGAAATTTGGGAGCGTTATTTATTTAATTATTATTTTTTTAAAAGATTAGTACGATTTTATTAGTACGATATCTCTGAACTGCACTGCGTATCTGAGTGTCTGTAAAAAAAAAAAAGCATTGAATTGTAAAGACTTTCTAACAGCGATTCAGGGATTTAGGGACTGATGTTTTAAGGGTTTTGTAAGACTTCATCCCCACTGCCATTTACATGTAGCATAGCGCCATGTTGTATAATATGTACATAATGTGTAAATTCTTGAAAGTGCTCGAAGATGTTCTATTGTATTATTGATATTTGAGTCTAACCTATAATTTTGTACTATTTAATACTGCTTCAGAAGAGCTATGTTTGAATGTTTACATAATGTTATAATATGGTGAAGTACAAAGCAATTAAAACAAAATAAGTTTGATTTTTGTATTCAGTGTCTTGTGATCATTATTCTACCATTCCTTTGAAAAACGACATAATTCTCATTCTAGGGTATTTTCTATTGTTATGTATTTATTTAAAAAATGAAACTGAAAACCTTTTAGACATTTTAACGGATATCCGTAACTTACAAGTCAAATTATTATAGCTGTGTGTGGTAATTAGGACTGGTTATTGCCAGTCCTGATTACATATACAACAAAAAAAATCACAACTTTAGAAATTCAATGAGCTCCTACATAATACATTACAAGTATAGAAATGGTCGGTGTGGGTGCACACACCTGATTCTACTAATCAAGGTGCTCAGCAAAGACTCAAGTGGTTGATTAGTAGAATCAGGTGTGTGCACCCACACTGGCCTTTCCTGGATAAGACTGGGGAGCCCAGCTCTAAAACATGAAAAGCACCTAATTGAGAAGAAATTAACTTGTTAAAATTCTGGGATTGCAGCTGAGGTTGGAATGAAATCCAGCATACACTGTGGTCCCCCAGGACCGAGTTTGAGAACCACTGGGATGCAGGAACAGCCTTCAGCTATCATTCAGAAACTCATCAAGACATGTAGTTAAAATATCAATTAGTACATAATTGGGTTAATTAAATGATTAAGAGCAGAAGTTGGCACGTAAACCAAAACAGATTTGGCTCTCCTTGCCCACTTGTATTTTGCCCTGTTCAAACTCCAGTCCTGGAGGGCTTTACTCTATGCAGGTTTGTCTGATTTCCTGTCAATCAACAGCCAAATAAGGCCTTAGAATCAAGGTGTGCGACTCTTTAGCCAATCAGTGACTTACATTAACCACTTAAGTGCTGGAGCACATCAAAAACCAGTAGACACAGCAACCCAGTTTGAGACCCAGAGAGAAGGAAGTTAAGGTAAGCAGAGATTTCAAACACGTTTGTCATGAGATAAATGATGTTCAGCATTACTATCAGTAACTACATTCAGAGAAGATCTATTCTCAATAGTTTTAGCTTCAAGGCTAAATTTTAAAAAGATTCACACTTAAAAAAAAAAAACTAAGCTAATTCGAGAGGTATTAAATTCTTTAAATCTATATTATTCTTTCTTCCTTAAACGGCTGAAATACCCATTTCTATTTTCAATTGTTCTGTCTGAAAATATCAGACTTCTCAAGTGGTCTTGTAGCGCTCTCTACTGGACACGAATCTCGGTCGTTCTGAGTTCAGCAAAACCGAATGACGGTTGAGATTACTCTGAAATATCACGTAAAGATGTTTTTAAATGTTATTTCGCCAGTTCCCCCATCAGTTACTCTACTGGAGAGTAAGTTTAGCATGTTATCAGTAAAAAAAAAATGCTGTTCATTTTCTTTGTCTTGAGATTTGCAGTGTGTTCTTGTTTGCAAACGTTTGCAATGACATGTATATTGAAACGAAGTTTTTATTTTGCCGCACTGTGTTTAAAATCGCATGATGAACTAAATAAATGGAGATATCTTATAAGACAGTTTACAATTTAATTATCCTCTGCAGAAAAAAAAAGTTTTTTTTTCTCATTTGGAATTCCCCAATTCTAAAGCCTGTCTGGCACAGGCATAATTAACACACTGCATGTGCAGCTTTATGCAGATCCATAAGCACTCAGTTTACCAGTAGGGGTCGCTAGTGCATGATGAGACTTGGTCATCCTGGCCAGCTGAAACTATCCCTCTCCTAGGCAACGCTAGCACCAATCATGAAGGCTGATGACCTGTCGCACAACAGAACAGTGCCTTGACACGCCTCTATTTTGTTTTTCAATTAAACTGCTCATTAAGCCACAAGAAAAAGATTTACACGTTCTATAAATGGGAAAATAATGAAAATTAATTTTGATGTAACGTGAGTAATTTATAAATGCAGATGGGGTTTTTTGTTTTGTAATGAGCAGTCACCCCCCCAGCACAGCTGCTCAGTACACACACAAATAAACTTCAGCGGGAATTCACATTCATCTTGATTACTTTGCTACGCAGCTAATGAGACATGTCTACGCCATCCGCACTAGCCCATCAGGAGTACAAGAGGGAAGAAAAATGCAGTTCAGTGGATTCAATATGCTGAACAGGAATTCGGAGAGAAAAATGTGCATTCCTTCATTTTGTTTTGAATAATTATTTTGTATGCAAAAAGGTTACATCGTCAACAAGAAAATATGATAGCATGGAAAAATAAGAGGGTTCAACTCTCTTTTAATAATATACATCATTTGATGTTATTACTCATATGTACAATATTACAAATAAAACCACCAATGCAATGACGTCTAATTGGTTTCATTGTGCACATACCGAAGGCACAAACTCCTATAACACAGTACTCCACACAGGCAAATCTATGAAATTATTACTCACTCAAAAAAGGCAGTCAGTTTCCTGCAAATGCTGCCTTGCATTCATAAATAATTAACATATCATTTATAATATAATTATTTACAACTAAAAAAACATAAGGGGTATTTACAAATAATTTAAATTCAGTGCTCATTCATTATTTTAATGAAATAATACTGCATATCCATTCATACTGTTTGACCTACTAAAATATCTATCTGTGTAAAATTACACCCAACTGCATCTCTTCAGTATCCCTCATTTATTCAACTGTATCCTAACCTCTTTTTTTCTGAAACACAAATCATGTGCAGCCCCCGCTTGTTTGGTACAGTAGCTACGTGCTACATTACCATTGGAATTCTGCCGCAAATTTGTCTCAACTGTCAACTTTTTTCATTTCTACTGCACAAATGCTCCTTCTCTTTTGAAAAGCTTCACAAGTTCCCACATACTCAACACTAACATTATTGCTCTTTCTTAATACTTTCCTATGTCTTCTCAAATGTGACATTTTCGACACGTGTTATTTTTAAATATAAAAATATAAATAACCAGCACCTTTCTTTTTGTGCAACATTTGAACATGATACAATGTTTTAGAACAAATTGTTGATTTTGGTCAGTTTCAGCCATACAGGGGGCGACAGAGGGCTCGTATGGAACGAACACGAAAGGATCAAATAACATTTGTCAAAAATGTTGTAAAACATAAAATGTTCTTTCTTTAGTCTAACTTCACTCACAAAAGCATTACTTTTGTCATGGAAGCTACCTCGCAAAGCGCAGGGTGAGCCGCTCTGAACTATTACAAAAAAAAAACAAAAAACAAAACAAACACAATGCACAACAGCCATTTTCATTTCTCGTTAGGAAAGGGACATCGGCTACCGGCAGGACGTCCGTGCAGGCGAACAGATGAAGGTGATTTGTTTTCGGGTTGCGCTTGGGGAGGAAGCAGAGCTGAGCAATGCAGACAGGCTTGCTGGTCCACGTGACGCACCCCGGAGCAACCGCAGGTAATCGACATCACGCTTCCTTCCCTGCGTCCCTGACGTACCTCCGCAGGTATCGGATGGCAGAGAGCGCGCTAATGTTTGCCAACAGAGCTGCAAGGTATTCCAGAGAAAATGAACTAATTACAGGAATTAAGTATTATGCAACTTATCATGTACTGTTCGTGTAGATGTGTCCACTGGCACAAATATCTAGTCATGTTTCTACTAGAAAAGACAGGTAAACTCATAAAGACCAAAGGGCTTTAAAGGAGTGTAAGATTACTCATTAAAGACCCTCAGTGGCTAAGTTATTACATTTATCTGCAAGGCAATCTTCCAAAAAAAGTGAAAAACTCAGGACATGCACCAGCAGAGAGAAATTTAACATTTACTTTATTTATGGAGAAATTCTCTCGTTATGACAGGTCAATATAAAAACCAGTCAAATTGCATATTTACGTCAGAACTGTCCCACGCACAGTATCTGAAGCTGATTTAAGGCACATACCTGCTTTCCAGGTGTCGGAATCGTGTGGGTTGGCTGTCTTCAGCACCCAAGAGGCAAAAGAAATGCAGATCAAACACATATCTGACTGTCTGAGGGGCAGGAGAGGGGTGTCTGTAGTCACTGGGAGAGAAAGCAAAAAGTGATAAACTCAGACAGGCTCACTCATTACAGTACATATACATGCAAATAGAACCTGTTTATATTCAAAGAGGAAACGCGTCGTTTTCATGCTATTCCATGTAACGGAGACTGAATATACTGACGGGATATTCTCTGTGACCGTATGTGCTGTATGTATATTCAGTAATGCCATTGAATAATTGCTACAATACTCAGGGACCTTTTTTTTTTTTTCAGTCCACTGAATGATCTAAATGAAGGGGGTATTACACTGAAGAGTGATGGTTTTATTCTTGGTTGTTTCAACCATTTGAGCAGCAGTGGTTTGGAAGAAAACATTCAAGGCCCCACTTCTCCCACAGTGTCTGTCTCGCTGAGAGATTTACTGCGCATGGACAGTATGGTCAGGTAAAATTAGGCAAAGGCTTCTTTAAAAATAATTATAATTAACATAATGCAAACCAAAGCAACAAAATAAAAAATAAAAAATTAAGAAATGTATCCAGAAATGTGCCCTGTGCCCTTGGGTCCAGCATCTGGGAGATTTAACCCTTTGAAGAGTAGAGTTTTTCTGGAATGTTTTTTCAAAATTCTAAGAACTCCGTCGCTTCCAGTTACCAGCAGTGACTATTACATCAGTATTGGAATGTTCAGTTAAGAACACGTCTGAACATACTTGTCTTGTATCTTAAAGAGTTAAAGGACCGTTTCCTTCGCCACATGGAGCCTGTCTATTTATACTTCCCCTTCAAAGCTAGATATGTCAGTCACTCTTGGCACAACGCCAGTGTGAAACGGGCTGCTGCTTGGCATGAATGAGAGGTCATGAACAGCCATTCTGCTGGTTCAAGGGTAGCTGAACGACCACTACGTGCGCAAAGTCATGTTTCATTCACTGGCAGAACCGTAATTCACTGGCCAGCTTGTAAAACACGCATTAAGGGATATCCAGAACAGTTAAGAAATAAAATCCATCATAATATGATAACAGGTATCCCACTACACACCCGATTATCCCACTGAATAACACAGCTATAGACTGGGCTGTTAAATTCAGTGTGATTAAGAAAATATGCTTATGTATCCACTATGTGCATATATAATTGCACAAAGTCTTACTTGGAACAGCAACGGCCGTCTGAAGATCGGTATATCTTCTTTGCTGCTCTTCCAGCTCTCTAAAGATCTGCTCTTCTAGGCAGTATAGAGGTCTCTGAGGGCTGACAGCTCCGTGAAAATCCCCAGCACCGTCCGTGAAGATGGTGCTGACGACTGACCTCCCCATCTGAACCACGGTTACCAGCACACGGGAGGCGGGCCCTTCATTTGAGCCGGTCGTGCCCGTGAAGCGCATTCGTCTCAGAGAGAGAGGGTTTCTCCAGAAAAGACTCTCTCCCCAGTCACTGCTCGCGAAGAAGTGTTCGTACATGTCTGGAGCCTCTGCAGTGTCCACGGGGGGCTCACCGGCACCCTTGTCGAAGCGCGTGACCACCCTGATGGGTCCCTGATCGTCGTCGCTGTCTTCCTTGTCGTCAGAATCACTGGACGAACTGTCGGGGAAGAAGTAATCGTAAGCCTCGGGGAACTGGAGGTTTCTGTCGGAGGAGCTCGTGTAGGATATCACGGCAACCGACTCGGTCTGCTCGCCACCCGTCCCCCGGATTAACGGAAAGAAAAAATTTCCCGTCTCGAACTCGGAGAAGAAGTGGTCGTACGTCTCGGGGACCGAACCTCCGTCACCTGCGGGTGCCTCCGTGTGCGATGTGTCCGCCTGGCCAACCCCAGCCTCGCTAGCGCCAAAGAAATATCCAAAGATTTCACGGAAAGGCATCCCATAACCCCCTGTTGTAGCCCCATCCCCTGGGAGAGAAGATTCTACTGAGCTTTTCCTAGCACTTCTGCTTTCCAGAGGCACTGAAGTGCACTTTTCTTTAGGCCTTTGAAAGGTGCCACTGGACTCCCGGAGAACTTCCTCCTCAGTAGTGGTAGTAGTAGTGACCAGGGAGGCGCTTGTGACACGTGGTTCAGCCTCCAGAGCTCGTAGATTCTGCACACTTACATTCTTGCACATCCTCCTTAAGCCCTGATGGGCCTTGTCCGAAAGGAAAGGTGGGGTGATGGTGTCTCCAGGGTACAGCGTCGGCGTCTCATGGGTGCCATCGTCCATTCCTGGGCCAACGGGGTGTAACTCGCTTTCCCACAATACCCCTCTGGAGTTGCACGACCCAAGTGACCTTTGACCTGGTTTTTTGGCTTCCTTGGGGTCCAGGCTGGATTTCACACTGGCACTGTGGGACAGCGAGCGTTCTTCCTCAAATTCCGGAATGGTAGACATGTCCACACATGAGCGGTCAAGCCTGGAGTCCTCCAGATGGGAGGAGTTGCCAGAGTCCCCAGCATCTGATGTGTCTCTCGGGGCACTGTCCCGTGGCAAGACCCTGGGGGCATTGCTGGATGACCTCAGATATAATATGTCATTAATGGTCAGCTTTTCCATTTCCTTCCAAAAGGCGGACATAGAGTGAACTGGGCGTTTGGTGTCCAGTGGTTTGTTTGGCTCTTTGGTCGCCAGTGGTTTGGCACTAGCTGTTAACTCCAGGGGAAGAGATGGCTCACATTCTGCACTGCTGTTGACTTTGGCTTCAAGGGTGTGAAGCACTGGCTTATCTACGGATTGCTTGTTCTGTAGTTCAGGCCCCAACACTGTCTCCACTTCATTCACTGCTGAAATGTCTATCGAGGCCTGCTGTGGGCTCTTTACACACTCCACAGTGCTGGTCCGTGGCAAATTTTCACCCTTTTCTTGCAGCCAATCGTCTGCTTTACTGGCTTTGTCACTGTTAGAATCAGGCAGAGCAATAGACTTAACTGAGCTTCCACTACCATCACTTGCAACAGAGCTTTTGGTTAAATTTATGCCCAGACCATTGGCAGCATTATAAGTGCCCGGGGGTGCTGGTGCTGGGACAAGGTCTGACTGTACCGGTATTTGTGTATCTATCAGTTTTGGTGTTTGAAACGGTAGTGCTTTATCACCGGTAACCACTGAGGGCTTATGATTTTCTGATGCAGCACAGCTGGTTTTGGGGCCGATGTTTCCAATCTCTGTTTTAGCTTGACACTGACTGGTTGTTTCATTAGAAACATTTATTGGCACATTATTAAACTCTTCTACTTCCTGATATTCTGGGGGGCTTTCTTCTTCATCTGAGTTTGGACACTGTACATCTACTGGGTATAATTCATCACACCAACTGGGCCCATGACCACCAATGTTGTTTAAAGACGGTGATATCCCTGTAGGCACAGGTAGATTTGCAGTATTGGGCATCTGTATGAACTCTTTGGGCGGTGAAATCTCTGGACTTCCGATGGTATTCATATTTTTCTCTTGTGAGAATGTTAGTAAACTTTGTCCATGTGTTACTTCCTGTGTGTGTTCTGGAATGTTTTGATTCCTAGAATCTTGTGAACCACTCATCCCTCTGACAAATGGTTGATTACACTGTGGTGCTTCTGCTGAGCTGGATGTCTCCAACAAGACATTGCTGAGTTTACAAACTGCTTTGCCATCCTCTGGTGAATTCATCTGCAAAGTTGGTTTATTTTGCAGCATCTTCTTCTGATCTGGGGAACTTTCCTCTGCGATATTAAATCTATCAGGCTCCGTGAGAGGAAATTGTTCAGAACCATTCCTGGATTCAGGTCCAGATAACCCAGAGCACTGTGGTGATACTGGATCATGTTGGATCATGACACCACCTGCCTGCAAGCACTCATGACTATTATCAGGTTGTTCACATGCTGTCAGGTTGTGTGTTTCTGCATTGCTTGCAGGTGTGCAAATTTGCTGTGAATGATTCCGAAAATCATGCCCAGGTCCGTACTGTGGCTGATTCGTAGAGTTTGGAATGTTCTCTTTGCTACGTTCTTTGGGCCTCATGACTGGCTCTTCAAAGTCGCGATTGTGTCCGGCTGCTTTCGATTCGGCCCCATATTCTTTGACGCTACGCCCCTTTGACAGAAGCTCGCTGCTTCTGGGAACTGTCCCGAAACTTTGAGTCATTTGGTGCGCAGAAACGCTCTTGCGCTTACTCCCGGCCTTGTCCGCACAAGCTCTACTGTCATGCCATGACACAACCGCTCCCTGCCCCGCAGCTCCCTGTTCAAACATTTCCACTTGCTTCTCGCTCTCGGTTCTTCCTCTGAGGCCCTCAGAGGCCTGTCCCGCCACGAGAGGGGCACCACTGCCCCTTGCCCGTTTCCTCTTTTTCTTCACCGAAGGGGAGCTGGCGCTGTCCCGGCCAACCCCCGCAGAGACAAACATGTGTTCTTTTTGTTCATTTTCTGATTTTACGGTGTGGTTCTCAGCTCCAGCAGCCGTGTCCACGCAGAGCACTGCCTCTGGATCAGTTTGTAATTCCACTTGGTGACCATCCAATGAAGTGGCCTCCTTCAGAAATGCCTGACTTTGACTTGTCATTGTGCCCTCACCAGCCCTGGGCTCTGTGCCATTCATGTCATTGAGTCCTGAAGGCTGTAATTCTTCCACAGTAGGCTTTCTACTGAGTCCAAACTCATCATTGCTGCTTGTTGAGCATGATGGTGCGGCCTTCAGTAATTCGTCTTTTGTGAGGTCACCTTCCTTTTCCTGCACCCACTTCTCATTCACAGCCCAGTCCTCCTCCCTGATAAACAGTTCTACAGTGGGCTCAGCCAGTCCGAGCACGTCATCTTCCTCTGATTCAAGTTCTATTGACTTTCCAGCTCTGTCGAGATCCTTTTCTCCTCTTCCGGTTGAAATGGCGCCGCCAACTTTGTCCTCTTTGGCTGTTAGGCTAAAGCTAAGAGCTGAGCTGTCACTCTGGGACTTTGCCTGAGAGAGCTGTGGCTGATTGCCAAGCTCCTTGGCAGGTTCCTCAAGGTCACAGACCTCCTGCCATGTCTCTTTAGGCTTAGCTTCTGCAAGAAAGCTCCCACCCCCTCCCGCTTCGATGCTCCTGAGCCTCTCAAAGAACACGTTTATGGACTCCAGGTGGGTGTCCTCCTCACTGCAGGAAAGAAGGTCCTCGGGACCAGGATGGCGACGCGCGCTGAGGTAGCGTTCCACAGGCAGGCCCGTGCGTTCGGGGGGCTCGTCGATGGACCAGTCGTGTTCGGGGGAGTCCCCCTCCTCAACGGGGCGCGAGCGGGAGGACGCGCCATCGTCAGCGTCGCTGGTGCCCGAGTCGTCCGGTCCCGCCACGGCGGGGGGCAGCAGGTCGCATTCCTCGCACTCCTGGAAGAAGAGGTCCCAGTCGCGCTCCGAGATCTGAACGCTGTAGTCAAAGTCGTCCATGGCGAGGGCGTGGCCACTTGCCACACTGACATCTGCAAAAAAAACAATTTAATTATTAAATATTACAGCTTTCAAATCTACAGAACAAGACTTTTTAAAATATACAGTATATGGAAAATTATGTACCTTACACTAAACAGCAGAGTTTCAATATAATTATCTGTTTGTCAAAACTGTTAGAATACACACCAATGCAATAAAATGAAAATTTTCTTTTAAGAATCTTCTTAGATCACAGTGATTACAGATTGCCAGAAAACTAAATAAAATGTTACATGAATGAAAACTGAAAACATGGATAAACAGGAAGGAAAACTGCAGTCCACACAGAGGGATGTGCAACATACAGAGTTCAGTTACGAGATGCTATGCGATCATAGCCCTTGCTCAGTGCTAGCATGTTTCGTCTATTCCCCAGTTTAATATTGTTGCTCCATATCCCTTCACCACATAAAAGGAAATCGCAGTCAAGAGCTAGTTAGAGGACCAATGGGAACAGGAGAAATTCTTAACTAAAGGCAACTGTCCTGAAGTAAAGCTGATCAGAAGGGCACAGTACTTCCTATCCCAAAATACAACACGCAGTCGTGCCAGGGTTTTTGGAAGCACAAAGGTCACATGATCAGCAGCCTCCACAGCTGACTTATGAAACTGTAGAATTACATCACGATCCATGCCACAGTGGAAAATTATATATGGTCCAACTCTGAGTACCAGGGATGGTTGACCTGGAAGAAATGCTTTGTTTGATACCAGCATATATATTTATCTGTTGAAATATATATATGAAGCTCCTGCAAATTCTGAAGGTTTTATGATTAAATCTGCATTTGTTTAGTAAGACTGAATTGTATGGTTTCATTTATATCCTATCCTCATTTTGACTTTTCTGGTTTGTTCATCTTTGGCTATTGTCTACTGGGCATCTCAATATGTCACCTAAACTTGGCTGTCGTAACTGTCAACACCCTCTCTTTTTTGCGGCTACTCTTTCAATGGAGCATGACAACAGATTTAAAACAAAAACAATAATTTTAAGTCGCACAAGGTAATCAAGGCACTCAATCTTGCTCAAAGCTGTTGAGCTCGCTTCACAAAGAAGCATCTTAGGCATAGATCAAAATACAGTTTTTAATTTTTCACTTGTAGTTTCCACACAGTACATCGCCAGTATCTCAGTAAAAGGAGCCATAACATCTTTTTATGCCTTCTCTAGTATGCTGTAGAGCGCTGATCTTCCTTCCAGGTCCTGGTGAGCCACAGGGTCTGTTGGCTTTTGTTTTTGCTTTCATATCAGCAACCTATTCAGACCCGAGTAAGTTGAGGTGAGCTAACTGTGTAACGAACAGCTTTAATGAATCAGTCAAGTGACATGTGACAACAAAAAACCCTGTGGCTCTCCGGGACCAGGAAGGAAGATCATGAGAAGCTGTAGAGGCCTGGCTTTGTGTGAGTGCAGGTGTATGCCCCTACCTGTGGAGGCGGTCACAGCGATCCTGTCCCGCAGTCCGGCAGAGTCTGTGATGGGTGACCGTGTCCTTCAGTGCCTGCCTTCGCCTGTGGCGGAGTGAGGTCGATCGCACCCCCCTCCCGATTAGTCCTTATAAATATAGCAGTTTCTCTGGCCTTAGGCTCTGAGGTACTGACCCCCCCCCACCCCCCCCAACAGAGGTGTACAGTTTCAGCACCTAAAATAGAAGCCGCTGCTGGGGAGCGCGGTGAGCGGGATCTGTCACGTACCGCCATTGTTTCCCGAGCTTCTGATTGGACACCGTTACTTAACAGCAGATTTATATCACAGGTATACCCTTTGCTGTGAATTTATAGAACACTGCAACCGAGCACACTTTGTCTTCTGGAGAAAAGAATGCTTGGAATGTTTTTTCAGGTAATCCAAAACAATTACAGGTGCTCTTGGAGTATGACTGTAAGAAGAAATGTATCCCCAGAAAGGATATGATGTAAAAATCAATGTCCAGGCGCTCTGTATAAATGTGCAGATCGATGCACCTCCTTGGCAGTAAAACGGTGCCAAAAGTTTCATTAAAAGCGCCAGGATTTTGATTATTCCTCGATTTCTTCACTGTGGAAATAAATGTCCTTTTGGCCTACTGCACTCTATATTCCATAGCATCGGTTTTCACGCTTGAACAGAGTCCATCAAACACGTGAAATCGCGCGCGCGTCATGTTACATGGAGCAGAGCCCATAAAGGCTCCAGCAGCTGATCCGCCTGACAGCAGCACGAGGAGTCACAAGGGGGCGGGCTGCGCAAGGTGGGCGTCACATGACCCGCTGGAGTCGTCACCCTTATGATGTCATAGAGACAGCCCGTGCCTATTGGCTCAGCCCCCCCTGGAAAGCCTGCTGAGCCTCTGTGCCAGTGGAGCCAGAGCCATGCTAATGGAGAGCACTAATACGGTATCAGCTCAGTTCAGTTTATTAGCGCCATTTACACATACAAAAATACATGCACAGGAAATTGCTTCCGAAAACTGACAATGGCCTGAGGTGTCACAAGGAGAGGGCTGTACAAGGTGGGCGTCACATGACCCGCTGGAGTCTTCGTCTAGCACTTTAATTGCAATGGTATCATTATTTTGATATTGTAGCTTGCCGTCATGCCTCCTAGTTTGACTTACCATAACTTTCTGACCTGGCCTATGCTTACTATGTGAACTGGACTTAATGTGTTCATGGCTATGGATAACTGTTACATAATGAGTACTGTACCTTATCGGACCTGTGATCTGTAGTTGTTCCAATGACCTTCGGTATGCACTTATTGTACGTCTGCCAAATAAGAGTCATGTAATGTGCTACTGTAGCAGAATCATGGTGCTGCATAGGAGGCAGGTAGGGTGGTGTTCAGGAGATGTATGGCATCAGGGTAGAGAAAACTCTGGAGTGGAGAGTTTGTGGTGTCGTTTCACCGGAACACCTGTGCATGTACCCAGCTTGTGTAGGCAGGGGGTTCACCAGTGCATCCAATGCACTCCAGACAGAGTCCCAAAACTCTGTGAATTGCGCGATAGGATTCGAACACTGTCACAGCAACATGAACAAATCACTGAACTGTTATAAAACCCGTCCGATTAGCTTACAGACCTTTTCAGTCAGCTGATCAACAGGTTTTCTTTAAGCGGCCTCAAGATGGAGGAAGTAAATTGGAGCTTATGTGTGTTTTCATTCTGCCTCTGTGTGATTTTGCTGATGTTAAAATGATATGAGCACATGCTATCATTCCAATTAAGAACTACGAAAATGCATTGCTCTTTTTTGGCGGAAAAGGCTGTCTTCCTTCATTACTCGTTTCTCATAGGCCAAGAGAATCCTGCCTTTTGTTTTAATAATTTACTTGGACATTATTGTACTGAATGGTTAATATGACTTACTAGCTACCAAAAATGCGATTAGACAAGGATACCAAAATAATTCATCAAAAGCTTTTGCCTGTTGAAGTCCAGCAGTGCAAATAGTGTCCTCTTGTGGTCACTAGTCAAAGTGTAGGAAACCTCAAATACATTTCCTGTATGAGCAGTTCAGCACTTTTGATATAACACCTTTTACGTCTTTATTGAACACAATATACAATAATGAATCACAAAAAAAACTACTATCACCTTTTAAGTGAAATGCTTGCCAAAAGTTTCAAAATACAACTAATTAAATTGGCCAGCCCTAACGCTAAAATCAGCCTGCTCTCTATCATCAGTACAGTAGCCTACGTGTAGGCTACAAAATGTACAAGTTCTTGTATAAATAAAACTTAACTTAAATAAAATGACGGACAAATTTAAGTTTAAATTTATCAGAGAATCATTGACGTTCCCTATGGGAAAATGGCGGAACTGTCTGCAACTTTCAGTTTAGTGTAACACCGCTGAAGAGGCAAGAGTTTCAGCTTCGAACTGCAGTGGCACAGCTGTTCACATTTAAACCCCAAAGTATCAAGAACATGTATTTTTTTTCTTAAACCACCTCCGCAAACAGTCATTTCATAACCAGGACACACATTGATATGAAGCACCATGAGGGCTAATAGCTCCCCCTTGTGGAGAACTTTCAGCTTGCTTAACGTGAGGGAGTGACTGAGTGAGTTTCAAGTCAGGACCATGAGGTGCTTCACATATTAAAATAAAATGATGTTGAAATGTAAGTTTCATGTAATATGACATTTAACATATTTTGGTTACCATATAAATGCACCAGTTATTTCTGTTAAATGAGAAAAGGCCAAAAGTGAGACAAAATTCCAAGAAGAATCATACAGCGCTTTATTTGGTCCAGTTTTCTGGCAAATCATCCCTGCAAAGTGGGGATGTGCAGGGGTGCATGTGCTAACATCCCTGCTACATGTGCTAGCATCCCTGCTACATGTGCTAGCATCCCTGCTACATGTGCTAGCATCCCTGCTGCATGTGCTAGCATCCCTGCTACATGTGCTAGCATCCCTGCTACATGTGCTAGCATCCCTGCTACATGTGCTAGCATCCCTGCTGCATATGTTAGCATCCCTGCTACATGTGCTAGCATCCCTGCTGCATATGTTAGCATCCCTGTTACATGTGTTAGCATCCCTGCTACATGTGCTAGCATCCCTGCTGCATATGTTAGCATCCCTGCTACATGTGCTAGCATCCCTACTACATGTGTTAGCATCCCTGCTACACATGCGTTAGCTTCCCTGCTGCAGGCTTGTCCACCAGCCCCAGGGTCGGCCAGGAAGAGCCCTTCCGAGCCTGGGAGCCACGACAACAGCTTCTCATCCTTAACCACTTCAGCACACAGCAACAGCAGCACACACTGCTCACACTGAGCCTAATAAATCCAGCATATCCGGGGGGTCAGGGCGCAAAGTCCGCCAACTCATCCTCACACCTGTTTAGGCTCCCCCTGAAATGAGTCTCTCTGGATGGTTCCTGTTAAACACAAAATGGACACATTGTAATTATTTAGGAATTATTAATAAGCCAACAGATATAGCAACTCTGAAACATGTGCAAATGGTTATAATGCCATTATTACCCCTTTATTACGGCTTTATTACCGGCTTAATTACCCCAGCTGTGAGACACACAGATGTGCTCTCCTGCGTGTGATTCTGACTCCATGTGTTTCTTATTCGAAGCTACTGGCTGGTCACTCATACAGTCTCTTACCTGCACGGTGCCCATCCAGAAAACATTTTAACTTCACCACATTTTGGCCGCCAACCAGAAGAGCTCGAGGAGCTGTGTGAAAAGACAAACAAACTGGATCAGAAAATAAGATTTCCTTTTCCACTGCAGAGCCCTGTAAGTAGGTAACAGGGGAAAGAAACATTTCTAGGTGAAAGGAATGTGGAATTACCATTATTACTTTCCTGTGCATCCTCATCCTCAGCTGCACTGAATCCTGGGACAGCAGAGATAACCAGGAAATGAAGTGGTGCTTTTGGTGGCTGTGGCACAGAATCCCAGGTACTGGTGCTGTGTTTGTGCGCTGTATTAATTGGTAATTCTTCTTGGTGAAGGTCAAATCTAAAATGCAGAGACAGACGGAAAGAAACAGACAGACAGGCAGGCAGGCAGGGAAGGGAGGCAAGAGACAGACAAAAAAGACAGACACACAGACAGACATACAGACAGACAGACACACAGACATTTAAACATTGGAAATGTCAGTCGATCTCCTTGGAAACGCAGCAGCAGCAGCAGCAGCAGCTGCGTTTCAGGGCCTTCCACACTCGGCCGAAGAAGCGCCTGACTCCTTTCTTCTGCTTCTTCTCCTCTGAAAAAGACGAGGGAGAAACTCCTTTCAGCTCAGCCTCTCTGTGTAGACGTCTCTGTGCCGGGAGCTGCTCTTTGACTGTGATTATTTAGCCACCGGGTGCAAAAGGAAAGGAGCATTTTCAACAGTGTCCCCACAGCGTATGCTGTCTGTGACTCACTGTGAGGGAGGTCCAGGAGTGCATCACCCGCGGCAGTGTCCAGTGGAACAGGGATCTCCATGTCAAACTGCAATCATACACACATCTCATTAAGCACTGTCTGGAACATCTCAACTGTACGATCACACTTCCTGCACACTTTCCTCTTTTAAAAAAACAACTTCTCATCAGGATATTTGTCCATGTTCCACAATTGGAAATAACCAATCACAGCCAATCAAGCCAAAAAAAATTGCTAATCAAGCCCTGATGTCCTGATTGGCAGACATGCTGTGCAAGGTGCTGAATCAGTGGGAGGAGCTTTTCATACAGTACTTACTCCATCTGGCTTTCCTCCCTCCTCCACCAGAGGTTCCTCAGTCGTGGGGATCCCCCCCAGCGTTGCCATGACCACATCAGGTAGCACCGTTGATGTCACTGGTGCCTCACTTTCCACCTGTGGTGTCAGTGGTGAGTCCATATCCTCCTGAGATGTCATGCAGGAGTCTACTTCCTCAAGTGATGTCATGACTGCATCACTATTAACCACTGATGTCATTGGTGCCTCACTTGCCGTCTGTGGTGTCAGTGGTGAGTCCATATCATCCTGGGATGTCATGCAGGAGTCTACTTCCTCAAGTGATGTCATGACTGCATCACTAATAACCACTGATGTCATTGGTACCTCACTTGCCATCTGTGGTGCCAGTGGTGAGTCCATATCCTCCTGAGATGTCATGCAGGAGTCTACTTCCTCAAGTGATGTCATTACTGCATCACTGTTAACAACTGATGTCACTGGTGAGTCAATTTCTTCCAGTGATGTCACGCAGGAGTCCATTTCCTCCTCTGAAGTTGTGGATGCCTCACTATCAACCACTGATGTCTTGTCTTGGGCCACTGGCGTCTCTGGTTCCACTGCAGTGTTCACAGGGACCTTCTCTTCATCCTCTTCCTCCTCTTCCTCAGGCGTGGCAGGGCCGGCGCTCAGCGCGGTATCAGCAGCCGCGAGGAGGGCCTTGGCGATGGCGGTGGCGATGGCGGAGGTGACGGCGGCGCTGCTCCCCCTCAGGGCGGCCTGCAGGGCCCCAGGGGAGCCGGTCTGCTCCAGCAGGTCTCTGTGGAGCCCCCCCACCATGCCGGGCCTGGCCCAGCGCCAGCACTGCGCCCCGAAAGCTCGCTCCTCTGCCCATCCCGCTGCGCGCAGGTCGTCATGGACGCATAAGGCCACGCCCACCGCCACCTCGCTGAAGGCCCTGCTCGACGCTCTGCGATTGGCTGGCTCCATGACGGCGCCGAGCAGGCCAGTGACGGCGTCCCCCACCACCGCTGACAGGGTGTGGTGGGTGCGAGCGAGCGGGTGCAGCTCCCAGCACAGAGACGTCTACACAGAGAGGCTGAGCTGAAAGGAGTCTCTCCCTCGTCTTTTTCAGAGGAGAAGAAGCAGAAGAAAGGAGTCAGGCGCTTCTTCAGCCGAGTGTGGAAGGCCCTGAAACGCTGCTGCTGCTGCTGCTCCTGCTGCGTTTCCACGGAGACCGACTGAAATTTCCAATGTTTAAATGTCTGTGTGTCTGTCCGTCTGTATGTCCGTCTGTATGTCTGTCTGTCTGTCTGTCTGTCTGTCCGTCTGTCCGTCTGTCTGTCTGTCCGTCTGTCCGTCTGTCTGTCTGTCTGTCTGTTTGTCTGTTTCTGTCTGTCTCTCCATTTTAGATCTGGCCATCACCAAGAAGAATTACTCATTAATACAGCGCACAAAAACAGCAAAAACAAAAAAACAACAACAAAAAAAAAAAAACGAAAAAGGATTTCTGCTTCAGAATTTGGATTAAACAGCGAAGGCATTTCATCACATGTTGCAGTGATGACGGTGTTTGCATTTATGGCATTTTCTTGTGTATTCTTAGAAAACAAATGTTTTAAAATATTACTTTCAGGATTGCAAAAGAAACCTGTTGAATACAGATGGGACACTGGAATGATACAGTGAAATGGAAGCCAGGACTCACACTTTGGTCCTGGTGAGTACACAGTGGTACAGTGGTGTGTTTTAGTGGTACACAGATGTGTCAGCTGAGTCTCTGCAGGTTAGCACCACTGTTCCTGTATGTCTGATTACAGAGAGGCAAACAGTGATGTGATGACATCACAACTGGCAGCGGATGCCAGCAAGATATGGAAACTACAGTATCAGTAGAGATGTTCAAATCCACAGTGGCAGATGTCACTTACCAGGACGAGAGGGTAAACCAGCAACGACCGTCATCAATAATCAAGGCCCCATCACCTGCAGTGTGGCACAGTGCTTCTGCATGTCATTTTATTAGTCATCATTGCACAAAGACTGAAATATTATGAGCGTGTGAGCAATGCACAGCTTAGGCTGGGTCTCGTATGAAAGTTGGGCCTGCATGCGGGCTGCTCCTGCTATCCCAGAATTCAGTGTGGCTGAGGATATGCACAGGAAAGCAAAAGAAGAATGTAAATTTCCCCCAAAATGTTTCTTTTTTCCTGTTTACCTACTTACAAGGTTCTACAGTGGAAAACAAATTCTTGTTTTCTGATCAAATTTTGTCTGTTCACACAGCTCCTCCACACAGGCAAAAATGTGGTGAAGTTAAAATGTTTTCTGGATGGACACCGTGCGGGTAAGAGACTGTATGAGTGACCAGCCAGTAGCTTCGAATAAGAAACACATGGAGTCAGAATCACACACGGGAGAGCACATCTGTGTGCCTCACAGCTGGAGCAATAATGGGGTAATAAAGCAGTAATAAAGGGGTAATAATGGCATTATAACCATTTGCACATCTGTTGGCTTATTAATATTCCTAAATAATTACAATGTGTCCATTTTGTGTTTAACAGGAACCATCCAGAGAGACTCATTTCAGGCGGAGCCTAAACAGGTGTGAGGATGAGTTGGCGGACTTTGCGCCCTGACCTCCCGGATATGCTGGATTTATTAGGCACAGTGTGAGCAGTGTGTGCTGCTGTTGCTGTGTGCTGAAGTGGTTAAGGATGGAAAGCTGCTGTCGTGGCCCCCAGGCTAGGAAGGGCTCTTCCTGGCCGACCCTGGGGCTGGTGGACAAGCCTGCAGCAGGGAAGCTAACGCATGTGTAGCAGGGATGCTAACACATGTAGCAGGGATGCTAACATATGCAGCAGGGATGCTAGCACATGTAGCAGGGATGCTAGCACATGTACCCCTGCACAGAGACACACATCCCCGCTTTGCAGGGATGATTTGCGAGAAAATTGGTTAAATAAAGCGCTGTATGATTCTTCTTGGAACAATGTCTTTTGCTTTTTTCTCATTCGTCAGAAATAACTGGTAGATTTATAACACAGTTTCACAATGAACATATTTTTGTTG